>NC_133307.1:1522304-1523557 GCF_012295235.1 Primulina huaijiensis
CAATCAATAAATGTCTCAGTAACCTCTTCGAACAACGTCACTCTAGCTATTTCATTTTCATCTTGAACCAGCATTATTATCTGGTACTTGAAAAATTAATTGTGAGAAAGTATACAAAATAATTAAATATTTTTAAGCATGTAAAGTTAATTATAATTGCAATACATTGGGACGATCTCGATATTCAGCTTCACAAAGTGTTGAACAAAACTATTTCTCTCCGGTGAATAGTAATGTCATCTTGTTTTTGAAAATTATTTAATGATCGAATCTTCTTGATGATGTCAATGATATATTTGCATAATTATATTATTCGATTAAAAAAATATACGTAAATATCAAAATAAATAAAATGGAAACATGCTTTGGTCATTAGTGTAATTTGAATTACTTGCTAAATGATCAATTTCTCTGAAGCGAAAATTAAGTTTGCCTAAATTTGGCTTCTTGCAACTCAGTGACTAAAGTTTCTTTTCACATTATCAACTCAATATTCGAGTTTACATTTGGATAACAAGAATTTATTTCCTTAACGATTGAATTTCATATAAGTAACTTTTGTTACACTTTAAAAACTGCTCAAATTGTTGAATAACATTTGAAAAAATCAAGCCATGTACCATAGTGTCTTGCAATACCATATTTATATTGTTAGTACATAACTGGTGGTCCGAAAATAATCTATTATTTATTTTAAAAAAATATAGCATTTAAAAAGTAGTCACTTGTATATTTATGAAAGTTAACTTTCGAATAGTTTTTGAGTTACGTATTGTTGAAATTTGATATCTTTGTCGAATAATAAATACTTTGACTATTATATTTTTTTGATCATGTTGGAACATATCAATCAGCATCACATCAAGATTTGTCATTATTAGTATGTCTTTATTACGGACGTGTAAAACTTTTCTTTGGCTAGTGAAGTGGGTGCATGGTCTGCCGTATATGATTGAATCTGATTTAAAATTGTTAATAACCATCGTGACAATTGATATTAACTATAAGCTTTGAAGTAATTTCCATTTATTTCATTAATATTAGCTATTTTTCTCTTCAGCTACCCCAATTATTATCTTCGTTAGACTAATTATGTGATATATAATTAAATATATAATGGTTGTTTATTAATTACACGTTACAAAACTTATGATAATTGAATATGTTTTGATTTGTTTATGAATATTTGAATATAGTGAAATCTTTATAATAATTTATTTAACACTGGGCATATTTATATGTGTTAAATTAAA
>NC_133307.1:1524178-1713621 GCF_012295235.1 Primulina huaijiensis
AACAAATAAATTATATATTCTTGTGTTAATATTAATAATTTAATAAATAATTTAAATATATAAATTAAGAAGGATTTAAAAGACAATTCACAATTTTATATAGGTAATAGAAATAAATATATTATACAATCTTGAATTAATATTAATAATTAATTAATTCTATTAATTAATGAAGTACTTAAAAAGATAAATCACAATTCTAAAAACATTGACTTTTTTATATTGGTAATAGATTATATAGGTAATAGAACAAATAAATTATATATTCTTGTGTTAATATTAATAATTAATTAATTCTATTAATTAATGAAGGACTTAAAAGTCAATTCACAATTCTAAAAAGATTGGCTCTTTTATGTAGGTAATAGATTTTTGGTAGTTTTGGTAATTTATGTCACAATTTTAGTCATTTTTCCATGAGAGTACTTACTGCATACGAGACATCGGACACATCGAAGCCATATCAACAGCACTATGTGAAAAAGGACTAAAATTGCAAAAAATAATAGATGACCTTGATTGAATGAAATTTGTCGATATAGAAAATTTTGAATTTCATGATCACATTTAAATTGCCTGGAATAGTTGTGATCCGTTACTAGTAAATTATTTATATGATAACTGGATATTAAAATTTACGTGCCAGTAAAAGATTATGACTGAGGCAGAATGAAAGTACTGAATAAGCTGAAAAGCTCATCAATTCCTCTGAAGAGCATGACCAGATCGAACCACAAATTGGAACCTGTAAATGGAAGTAAAATACAAAGTTCACTACTTTGACTTAAGATACATAATATATACATGATGAAAATGAATTGGAAATAAAGCCTAATTGGGCAAATGAATCGTTATGAGTCGATTGGAATTATATTTTATTCATATTCAAAATTATTAAACACGAATGAAGTTGGAGAAATGTTAGCGAATATAATTAAGGTCAAAGTTAATCGGAGATCCAGCCCAAACACACACACACACACACACATATATTATTCGGCTAGACTCAAAATAAAGTTATAATTAAAGCGTAGGCAGCGATCTGTCTTACAAGATAAGACTTGATGAATAAATCGGAGTATCCTCGTGATGTGATAAAGATGTTCAACGTTTCTGCGCGATCAATGTCTGGATTGTTTTCAAGCTCTTCCAAGTAACTGCAAATTTATTCAAAATAATTAGAAGCAACCCTTCAAATCTCTTTTCAACCAAGCTGTCCAAACATTCAAGCTCGTTAAACTTTTGGGTTCGAGCGCTTTGTGTTTGTTTATTTTAATTTTCAAAAAACAAATGTTATCATTTTTATTTATCTGAAAGTTCGATTTCATTCATCTCCCTCAACAGGATCAACGGAATTTAAAAAAAAGAATAGCTTATTCCATGGTCAGTTTGAACATATGATTATAACTTAGTAAAACACTTTACTAAGTTTTTTATACACACATATATATATATATAAAAAACGAAAAAAATGTAAATTTTGGAAATATTGGAAAACAAAAATTTTCTATTTGCAACAAAAAATATCCATTACCACTTTGACAGGAAAATTAATTTTTTCGCTCTACTAACTTGTCTTCCTTTGGATTTAGTCCACAAACTTGTCAAATTTTAGTTGTATACTAACATTTGATTTATAGTTTTATTTTGGTCTAATTGCTGACGTTACACCGCACAAATCAACAATTTCTGGTGTCTTGTCATTGTTTTTCAGTGTCACACCAGTATTTTACAGTGTTATGTCAGCATTTTGGTGAAATTTAATTAAAAAAAATGAAACGTTACTACTCCAAAACCAAACTTAGAATATTTAGTGAACTAAAACCTCAAAATGAGATTAGTTTGTGGTCCAAAAAATATTTTCCCCTAGTTTGGCTTCCCAAGCATCCAGATTATCATTATCTTTATATTCAATTTTTTTAGCACTCACCAAAAATCCTATATTTTCATATTTTACTTAACAAATTTTAAAAAAAATTACAAAAATTTCAAATATTGTTAAAATACTTAACAAATTTTAAAAAAAATTACAAAAATTTCAAATATTGTTAAAATATCAGTCATCCCTTTTTGAAAAATAAACAAAACCAAGCAAACCTTTTGCTTCAATGCATACCTTAAAACGTCATCCTTAAACTTGGTGATTTCTCTGATATGTTTCCAAAAGTATGGATTCAATATGTTCTTCTTTTGCACAAACAAACTTTTCAAACCATTACAAGTTCCCCATTCATATCCTTGCCCGTCGTCGATACTCAATGAGAATGACATCTTAGAGAGCTCCAAATCCACGCCAAGGCCGTCGAATACTTCACTCATGTATGGACAGTGACTCGCCTATGAAATGATCCAACAATATTTAGTTCGTATGCATGGATGTCGAAGATAACAGATGAAATTTAATTAGTACGAAAAATTATAAATATCCTCCTGTATATAAATATACTTGTTTTGGCTTTTGATCCTGCTGTAAATCATTAAAATTTGGACTTAGTCCAATAAATTAGTCTTCTCAATATATCCATGATTGAGCTTTATGAGTATTGTAAGAGTTGATAGAAATGAAATAATGAACTAAAAAATATAGCTCTATGAAATTTAAAAGGAAAAAATATTTACCTTTTATACTCAAACATAATATTTTTCATAATTTTTTTCTCAAAAAATATTGTTCATAAGCTTAGAAAATTACCTCTAAAAGCTCTATTTAATGATTTTTTTTGTTCTTATTATATAAAATAAAAGATTAGTGTTTCTTCCAAAAAACAATATTAATGTTACTTCTGCTCCATTTTATATAATTATATATGTTCTATTTTACGAATATATATTTTTTCTTTCACACTAATATAGTGAAAAATAAGTGTAGTATTTTAGGCAAGACTTGAGATTTCAGTACTTCAAGTAATTATCAAATTTTGGTCTTATTCTCGTAACTTTCAATTGTTGATAATTTTAATAATTTTTTTTTAAAGTTTTAGTGTTTTCACATGTCAGTAACACGTGGAAAAATGACCAAAAAATGCAATTTGTCCGGAGGAGAAAATTTTGAAGAAGAAAACAAAACAGAAATATTTACTTGATCAAAAACCGTAAAATCGAGATCAAGTGTAGTTCCATCAACCACAACGGTCCTAGAATGTATAGCGCCACCCAAGTAGTCTTCCTTTTCATAGATCACCACCTCCACGCCTTCTTTAACCAAAATGTAAGCCGACACGAGCCCGCTTATACCTCCACCGACGACCGCCACTCTCATCCTCGAATTGCTGTTGGGAACCAAATTTAACGACATTAAATTAAAAAAATGGTTTACAAACTAAAAAGATAGATACAATTTACTTACATGAATATTCAAACGATAATATACAAAATTTGAGTGTCTGAAGATCAAACAAGAGAAGAAAGCATGTACCAAATTTAAACTGGAGAAAGCATGTCGAAGCCCACAAAAGTTGTTGAGCTTGATTCTCAATAAATTCTGTACGTAGGCCCTGAAATTATTATAATGCCTAGTGAATCAAGCATTTGTGATATGAGCCAAGTAAGAGCCATGTTGCCTAACATTATAGATATCTTTTATTTGTTAAAAAAACCAAAAAATAAATCATAATTAAATATTTTAATTTTATAAAAATTTCATGCATGGTGTCAATAATAAAAATATTTTTTTTATCTAATTCTTAAGTAAAAAAAAGAAAAGAAAAAGAGAACTCCAAAATCAAGGAGATGGAAAACGTTCCCATAAATCAATCTAGTGAAAGTATAACCGAATAGAAATAAAAATAAGAACTCAATTTTCTTTGATAATGAAAAAAATCTTTGTTTACACGGCGAAGATGATAATTATAATTCTGAAAAGGAAAGATTGTTCTAGTTGTCACGCAAGGCCCGTGCTTGCGGCATTGGATAATGTAGTCTATAACAACTAATTCGTATCTTTCTCCACGTTACGAAAATGATTAGCTAAAGTTGGTAAACAATTCCATTGTATTATATTATAAACACTTTCAAACTTTGGTTTAAACCCGAAAAAACTGAAAATACAAAGAGAAAAAATAGGAAATCCTATCGAAAATCGATTTTTTTAATACAAATGTTAAAATTGAAGTTTATATGGTTTGATTTTGGATTATATATGTCAAAAGCGAACTAATTGAAAAACTGAAATTTATTTAGATTAATAATTTTTTATATTTTATTAAGATTATATATTTTATAAAATGATGTTTAAAAATAAGACAAATTTATAATTTTTCATATTAAATTTCATTAGTCACCTTCAACATCGAAATTGGAAAATTTATGTTTCTTTTGTTATTAAACTTGGTCACTGGACGGGTCCGGTCTGAGACTGGGTCTAAACTAGTGTGTAGAACGGTTACGGTCCGAGTTTTGAAGACCCCGAGGTTTGGGTCCAAGTTCATGCCCGATTAATTGTGGGGCCCGGGCTCGGGCTCGGGTCAACCCTTAAATATTTTTTAAAAAAATTATTAATTGTTAAATTTAAAGAATAACAAAAATATGTTGGAATTTGTAGGACACGCGGGTATGAGCAAATTGGCACTTGGTTTGTTGGAATTTGGAATTTAAAGGTTTACACTTATATAGTTATAACTATATAAGCTGACTACGTATCCTCTTTTGATGTAGAGGAATCAAAGACATCGCAGTTCGTATATCTTTACATATTTACCTTTAGGAGTGACATTGCTCAATCACTCACATTTCCTCCCGTCGTTGTTTTGGATGTTCCCTCAGTTTTGTCCATGTCTCCTTTATCACTTTTAACATCTTGTGTTTGGGTAGCAGCTTTTGACCAATCATTGATCAAACATTGGACTTCCAAATTTTCCGGTCTTAAGCTAAACCTTCTCTAACTAATGTATTTCCTCCAATACTAAAAAAGTTAACTCCACTACAATCGTTGAAATGAGATAAGCTATAATTTTTTTTGTCATTATAGACAATATTAGATATGCTTGTGTTTTTTGCAACCACCATTGCAATATGTCTAAAGTGTCCTCATATGCATCACTAAAATCAAAAGTAGTGGTAAAATAATTCTCAAGTTATTGACTGGAATTTGAGGATTCTCACGGATGTTTCGTCCGTTCTTTTAATAAAAGTTGTGCTTTTGTAAGTTTAGAAGTTATATTACTAGTTGATGTTATTCATGTGGAACAATTGGTCCACCATATTTGATATTATATTCATTATAAATATCATATAGATGAGTTCTAATATTAAAAAAAAAATCAATGAGGTAGATGAAATTTTTTTGTAATAAGGTCTAAAGAATTATGATATAATGTTAACATTTCTTGTAAACAATCTTTTAAGTGTATGATCTAAAAAAACACATGAAATATTTCAGAAATTTCTAAAAAATATTTTTTCTATTTTGCTTTCATGACATAAATACATTACTAAAGCATCATCTCTAGATTTAATATATTCACTAAAAATACATGCAATATTGCAACAACGTGTTAAAACTAAATGAGAAGTAGAATAGTAAACACATGATAATTGATCACTAGTATCATTAAACACTCACTACAACAAAAATGGCATTTCGCAGCGCGCAAATTCGCTTTTCGCAGCGCACATTGCACGCTGCAAAGTTGAAAGCTGTTGAAAGTTCAAGATTATCCGCGCGCCGTTAATACAAACTATTATTCGTGGCGCACCTACGCAAGCTGTTGATAATCATAGCATAACCGTCGCTAATTAGCGACGGTTTTAATATTTCGTCGCTACTATTAGCGACGGATTCTTTTTAATTCCGTCGCTATTAGCGACGGATTCTTTTTTAATTCCCGTCGCTAATTAGTGACCGAATTAAAATAAAATCCGTCGCTAATATTGTTATTACAATAAAAAAAAATTACGTTTATAATTTAATAAATCTTAAAAAAAACATACACTATAATAACAATATTTATCTTAACTAACACTTAAAAATTTACAAAAAATTGAAACAAAAAAATGTGCCTTAAATCGAAATTTTAAAAAAAAAACGTACCTTAAGTCGAAATTTAAATCGCTTGAGAGAGAAAAATTTTAAGTGTTATGAAGTGGTGTGGCAGGATGTGGTTCGACTGGGGATATTTAAAGACAATTTGCGATGGTTTTTGTTTAACCGTCGCTCTTAGCAACGGTTTTATATTAAACCGTCGCTAATTGCGACGGTTGTTAATATGTCGCTAATAACGACGTACTTATACCGTCGCTATTAGAGACGGTTATAATATAACTGTCGCTAATTTGAATTTGGCGACAATTGTATTAAACCGTCGCTAAAATTAGCGACGGTTTAAACCAAACCGTCGCAAATATAGCGACGGTTTGAAAAAAATCGTCGCTAATATAAATATTGCATCGGTTTTCAAAAACCGTCGCTAAATATTAACGGCGCACTTTCACATGCACGCTGTTGTTTATATAATTTTTTAACGGCACACATAAACGCACGCTGCGGATATTACTTATCCGCGGCGTGCTTACGCCGCGGATAAGTAATATCCGCAGCAAGCACGCCGCGGATAAGTAATATCCGCAGCGTGCTTTTTAAGCACGCCGTTAATACTGTCAAGTGCAATAATATCAACAGCGCACATATGAGTGCACGCCGTTAAAAATAATATTCGCAGCGTGCTTTTAATGCACGCCGTTGATGACGTGCTGCGGAAAATCATTTTTCTTGTAGTGACTTTTAAAATTTCATAAATACTAGTGTAACAAATATATACTATGAGCTTGAACATGTTGATGAAAAAAATAATAAATATTTATATTCTAAAAGAAGGTAATAATAATTTATATGTTGAACTCCAACATATTGGAACGTCCCGTACAAACTGTTTAGGCCTCATATCATTGATTTTGCAAAATTTTCCCAATTGTTTCGTAACTTGAGATATGTCCATAGATAATGAATTGTTTTACTAATTGGTTTAATATGTGATTCGATTTTTTTTTTCATCTTGAACACACAAATTTAATATATAACATGTGCACCTGATACGAAAAATTTAACAGGTTTATATATTTGAATAAGTTCAACAACATTAGAAGTATTTTCACTAGAATTATTAAAAGAAAATGAAAACAATTGAGAAGTTAAATGATATTCTTGAAAAATAACAATTACAAGTTGAGAAATATTTGGTGTCGTAAGTGCATGGTTCTTTAAATCATTTATATGCAAGCAATATTTTTTAATGTTCCAAAAACTGTCAATCCGATTACATGTAATATTCATATATGAACAACTTTGTGAATGATCACTCAAATTATCTGAACACAAAGAAACTTTATTAATTAAACTTGAATATTTTTTAATTAATTCTTTTTTTCAACAACTACTTTTTTAAGTGTGTGTTTTAGTGTACTTCGTGATATATATTTAATAGAAGGATTTGCATTTGTTGAAATTCAATTTCTAAAAGATAATTTATTACAAAACTAAAAGACAATCACACAATATCTATTTGTTTCTTCTCTAAATTTAGATTCAAAATATTAAATAGTTGAGAATCGTTACATGTTTGAGACGTGAAATGCTGGCATTTGAGTTTGAGAAATATCAATACCGATTTCTACCAGATGATTTCTTTCGAAGTGTCACGTCAAAGATCCATAACCACCTCCTTGCTAAAATTTGTAAATTTTCGAACAATATTTGCATTTGGCTTGCAAAATTACCAGAGGAAAGAGTCACTTTTTTGAAATGTTTAGTGAAGATATTAGATGTGTGGTGAGGCATCCCTCGAGTTTTATGCATAATCTGATTGCTCATACTATCTTGACTTAGATGATGACGTGTTTGTTGGGCTGTCTCTTGTTCTTGTTGCTCCTCATTGAAAAAATCAAGATCATATGAATCAATATTGAATGAAAGAAAATCGCGATCCTCAACGTCGGGCATGATGTTATTTCCCTTGCCCTTATTACGACTTGAACCGGCTATTTAAATTAAAAAATTGAAGTAATTAGAAAAATAAATGACAATTGACAATAATCAGCAATTGATATTTTTACAATAGAGAAATAAAGTTTGAATTGGGAATTAGAGATTGGGATTTGACAAAGAATTGTGTGGAAAAAAATGAAAAGGATGGGGGAATTTATAAGGACTAAGGTTGAATTCGGGAATTTTTAAAAAAAAATTCAACTGTCAAACCATCGGTCCGGGTTTTGGTCGACTCAATTGTTTCACAATGATCACGTCATTGTGACCTTTTGCTCATCAACGATTACAAAATTGTGGCCGCTTTTTTTTAAAAAAATAATAATAATGGCCTACCCGGCAGTTCAAATCTGCTGGGTTGATCAACGACCACTTGATGACCATCGATCTCCAACGACCAGGTGATCTATTGATCTTTGTCGTACATTTAAAAAATAAATTAATCAAATACTGTCAACTCATTGGATTCAACCCGTCCAACCTGATGGGTTGACAAGTTTTAGACCCAAAAATCGTAACTGAGCTGCCTTTGGTCAGTTACAATCATTGTCACGGTCAAGGTCTCGGTTCAAACCCATTGACGTGGTTAATCGGCCCGTTGACCACAGTCCGAGCCCAGGTCCTTGTCCAACCCGTCCTCTGGCCAGGTCTATTTGTTGTGATTATCTGAAAATAATGATGTTTTTAATGGGTTTTGGATTAGCTATGGAAGGCAAATTCGACGACATTCTTTTTTGGGGAAAAAATGGGATATGATGGGATTGAAAACATAAATGAAATATTTTTTGGTCACTGTCTAATTAGGTCATCTCAGGAAATGAGATATTACCTTAGAACATGTTATGGTTATCTTATTTGTGGTGATGTGCTAAGAGAAAATCAGAAGTTAAGAGAGAACCAGAACATTTGCTAAGAAGAAATTCCAGTAGACAGTCATTGTCAGACATTAAGTGTAACTCCCTAGATTCAACTAATGTCCCCACTATACCAAGACGGGTCTTTCCAGTGTGCTTATGTCCTCACTAGCACGCACTCTAGGAAACTTCTCAGGGAGTCATCATGCCATAATTGCCCCAAATCATCCACGCTTAACTTTGAAATTCTTATGTGATGAGCTCCCGAAAAGAAGATGCACCTTCTTGGTATGAGTAGAACCTATCAAATCTTTTAAGTCTTCCTCAACTGCACAGTCCCATACCTAAACACTTTTTGGAATCTCTCTCTTTTCGGTATGAGATCGGTTCATTCATGTTACCTTCACCTAAAAGCACGCGAGCCTCTCATTGTCCGTGCAACATCATGACACCGGGGATCACCCCCCACCCTCTTCGGCTACAGGCCTCACATGCCCACCATATTCTGCTTGTTTAATCCCCAAACCACACCATACTAGGAGAGGTCGGCTCTGATACCAACTGTAATGCCTCGGATTTGACGATTGTCCCCATGGTACCAAGACTAGTGTGAGGATCCTGATTTTCGAAGCAAAACATGTAAGCAATAAAACTCGATATTTAAGATTGAAATTATTAATTAAAGAAACTCAACAATATACTTAAACTTTCAGCTCAAAAAGCTCGAGGGATTAGCTCAAAAGAAATCTATACGATATGAAACCACAATAATCGAAGCGTTGTCGGAGGAGGAGGAAACCCCTAGCCCATGAACCCAAGATTCTACCTCAAGCGAGCTCATTGATCCATGTCCTAAAAGAGCCAAAAATTCAGACATTGGAGGAGCTAGAAGTTGGAAATAATTAAGATGTAAGGAGTGACCCCTGAGTGCACCAAGGTGGCCCTTGGTTTTGGATAAACTTTGACCATTTGGAGGCTACTTGGACTATCAATTGTGCGCATTTGGAAGGCCAATTTCGGCTGATATAAGAGGGAGGATCTACCATTTTTTCACCTATAAATACCTCGTCATGTGGTGAGAAATGACACACCAAAAACTTCGACAAAAATCCTCCAAAATTCGGCTATTCTCAAGCAAGGAAGGAGCTGTTGTACTAGTCCATTTCAGGTAGCAACTAATGGATTTCTTACTAAGACTGAAGAATTTTCTTGTAAATTATGGCCAATACTGGGTATTCGCAAGAAATTCTTCAATTTCTTCCGGATTTTATCCAAAACCTACTCGAGACTGATTCCATTCAAAATTCTGATAAGTTCTGTTTGATGATTTTGATTCTGTAATATACTGTTATGATTTGAGTTGGATATGGAACGAAGATTGTAAACTATGTCTGGCCCCCATCAGTGGGTATAAAACTGTGTTTTTGCCTCACCCCTTAGAGCACTAACATATGAGGGACAATTTTACCATGGATAACGAGATGAATAACATTGTTTTGTTTGTTCTGATTTAATCTATTCTGATTTGTTCCGATAAGCTCTGTTTCACATTTCGATTATGATTCTGTTAATGTTCTGATATGATAAGTCGATATACTAAGTTTTGAAAATATGTTTGAGATATGTATTTTAAATCTATTTCTATATGTATTTGTGGTAATCGATTGGCCCTCACTTGCTAAGTGTTTCCCAAAACGCTCACCCCCTTACATCTCTCCTCAGATAAGACTCAGGAACAACTGAATGATGAAGAACAAGAAACGTTCTGAGGCTGGTGACAGGATCAAAAGACTGAAGATCACAACTTTGTTTAATCTTAGTATTACATTCTTTTGTATTTCGCTTCTACAAAACTGTTAATGTGATTTCTATTCCATTGTCTTTGTAAAAGACAATATTTATTTATGAAAAAGACTGGTTTGGTCTACGAGGCTTATTGTTATATAACAATATTGAATGTCATATACGCCTCGGCCCTCGGGGCGTGACAACGAGTCTTTTGAGAGTGCTCACGTCTTTACTCACACTCACCATAACTCTAAGAAACTTCACAGGGGGTCACCCATCCCAAAATTTTCTCAAGTCAAGCACGATTAACTTTGAAGTTCTTATGTGATGAGCGCCCGAAAAGAGTATGCATCTTCTTGATATGAGTAGTACCTATCAAATCTTTTAAGTCTTCCTCAAATGCACAGTCCCATACTGAACACTTTTTGGAATCCCTCTTTTTTTGATGTGAGATCGGTTCATTCATGTTTTTTTCACCTAGAAGCCTGCCAGGAACCGCTCCTTGTTTGTGAAACCTCATGGCACCGAGGATTATCCCCCACCCTCTTCGACCTCGGGCCTCACATCAAGTAAAACTAGACTACAACATTTCATAACCATAAGCAGTAGATTTCGCGCTAGTAATAACATGTCAGGGTAACATTAAATCTTATATTCCTTAATAAGAGGCTAGTGTTGTCTGTTTCGTATGTAATTTTTATCAGAGAATGTTCGTGTTTAATATTGTCGTTCTTTACCAAAGTGCACTTCATTTAATGATATTAAATGAACCGTACAAGATCATATATTACTCTCTTTAACAAAGTGTACTCTTGGATTCAAGCACTCTTAACAGGAAAAGAGTCGTTCTTTATTGAATGTTATATATGAACTTTGTAAAGGTCTTCCGATGATTCACAAAGAGCTCTCGATGAAACGACCTCGATTTTTTTATTTTTTTCATAAACTCGAAAATACTAATTAAAATACCTAAAATTTTTATAAATCATAAATAATTTAACATTTGAATCTCAAGCATATAAAAATATCCTTAAATCATGAACTAACAAAAATCCTACATCGACCTTTAAAAGGATCAGCTAACATAAAATTAAAGCATAAAAATATCTCTAATAAAATCATTAACATTAATATTTAAATCTATTGTCTATCAAGTGCGGAAACATAAAGGTCCCTCGGGAGTGTACTGCAGCACTCGATCCACTCAATCGTCAGCGCCTCCCATAATATCATCAAATCCTACATCATACAAACCTAGTGAGTCTAATGACTGAACACGTTCTAAACATGAGTAGCAAATAATACATATACAATCACATGCATTGAAAATCATACTTTTATTTAAAATAGCTTTTAAACATAAATAAACCATTTAAAATAGCTTTTAAGCATAAATAAATCATATATCATAAAATCATTTTAATCGTAAAGCTTTCAATCTTTTATCATTTTGGGTGAAGTTTGATCATCGAAAGTGACTAGCTTTTATCCTCTGGTCGACTGATCAGTCTTCAGCTCCACATGGTCCATCGGGGTGGGCACTAGGCTCCACCGTGGAAATACAATCATCGGGCTCCCTCGGGGACCTTCTCCCATAGACAAGCTCTCTCTGGGGCCTTTTCCCAAAAATGGGCTCCCTCTGGGGCCCTCTCCCGTAAATGGGCTTGCTCTGGGGCCTTTTCCCTCACGACATCCCCACAAAATTGTAAATTCACCGTTATTTCTTAAAAAGGATCCTCCACAACATATATCTTTTGTTACAGCCAATTCACTTCCCTCAAAATATTTTTCATTTTTCTTTTAAAAGCATAAAACATCATAACTTTCCAAAAATAGCATTTTAACAGTAAAAATTGCACTGTTTTATCATAAATAATAAAATATCATATTTTCATCAAAATCATCATAAAATATCATTTTAAATCATTTAACAAGCTTTATGATCCTTCGGGACGCTGCCAAGATTTTACGTACTTCCCAAGTGTAAAATGATTGTTTTGTCCTAGACATATAATTTCTCGATTTTATCTTTTTCTTAATTTTAATGACATGGTCTTATCCCAAATAATTATTTATGCTTAAATATAATTTTTCATAATTTTATTCAGCTTAATTTCAAGGCTTTTCAATTAATTCATTAATTAACGATTCGTGAGACGTTTAATTCGCGAATAAATTCAAAACTTAGTATTTTGATCCCAAATTTTAAACATAACCTTTTTATTACCTAACCTACCCTTGTGAGCCATGAACCACCCCCGTGAGCCCATGGTCCCAATTTTTATTCTTTAAATTCGAAATATGACCCTTATAAAAACACACTGAGCCATCTCCCTATTCAACCGAGCCACGGCCGAGCCACCTCAAGCCAGACCCTAGCCAACCCACCTAGGCACCATACTGACTGAACATGACCCTTAGAACCAGCCCCTAACTCACACACAAACCCAGCCCCCGAGCCACAAGTTCTGCGTGCATGCTTCTTTCGAATTCCTAGGACTCCTAGCCAACTAGGAATCCCCTACCCGAGCCACCACCAAGCCCACCTGACCCTAACAGACCATGGACCATGCCTAGACCCAACCAAGCCCAGCTACTTGAACCAAGAGACAGCAGCCGCGCACACAAGCTGCTTCTCCCTAGGACTCTTGATCGAACCAAGCCTCTTCTAGCCCCTTAACCAGCGATCCCCTCGGACTCTCACTAACCCTGGACCACTCTGAGCCATAGCCTAGATGGCCTAGCCCAGCCCTTAAACCCTCGCTACACCAGCTCCTCGGCCGAACAAACTCACGCATGGGAAGAGTCCTACTCCATGAGGACTCTTCACCAACTGATACCCACGAGTCTTAGCCTTGCTAGGACTCCACCAAGCCCTCACCCATGACCCTCCTCGAGCCCCAACTAGCCCTGGCCGAGCCCACATGCAGCACATCCCCTAGCTGAGCCATTTACCCAAGTACAAACCAAACACAAAACCCTCGGTCCTTTCCTAGCCTTCCCTTTGGTTCTAGCTTGTTTCCCTTTTAAATTAATCATGTTTTAACCATATTTCATCTTATATTGGCAGCTTAACCCTCGGGAATCATAACGTTTCAAATCCAAGTATTAAATCGTTGAAACTTTGAAAATATTTGACGAAACGTTGAACTAATCTTACAAACATATTTTTCATGCATAAACAATTAAAACATGCATAATATGATTTTTATGACGTTTAAAAGAGTTTAGAAAACGTGCCTTTGTGTTTATAACGCTCGAATAAACGATTGTTGGTGAGGGTGCGAAGTTGGACGACTGGACGACGAAGACTCCTTGATTTTTCTTCCTCCCTTATTCTCGAAAATTTGATGTGTGTGGGAGTGAATTTTCGGCTGGTTTATCATGAATTATCGGGTGGAAGAGGCCCTAGGTTCTTATTATAATTTAATTAACACGTTAATAGGCTTGAGTTTTGGGCTTGCAAGCTTAGGAGCAATTGGGCCTACTCAATTTAGTTAAATTGGGCCCAATAACTCTTATTTAATTAAAACATAAAAGTTTATAAAAAAATTTTCCCAAAAATAATATTTTGATCTTTTAAAAACTCCTTGTTTAAACAAAACCGACTTCTCGGGAAAAATCGAGCTCTACTCGTAAAATAATTCGAAATCCAATATTTTTAGGAAAATTAAATCATTTTTAATCATATTAGGAAGCCTTGAAAACATTTAATGAAAAATAATTATTCTAGTCTTGGTTCTCCCCGATCTCTTTTCCCTGCCTATTATCGAATATTCGGGTAAAATCCTTAAATTTCACGAAATCATGTCATATAATCATTTAATCATGCAATCATACCTTAAATCATTTAATAAATATCATGCAAGCATTTAAAAATAATTAAGCAATTAAAATAATTTTGCATGCATGTGGTTTACGTAGGTTTGGTTTTTCGGACGTTACACTCGAACTGTTGCAATATTTGCTACCCACAATAATTCTTTTAATGGATTCCTTTGAGTTATAGACCTTCCGAACTCTATAAACATCAACGATAAATTTTCTTACGGTCTTATTTAAAATCCTCTCTCTCGAGTAATAGATCTCAAATAAATATGACAATCAAATTAGTGATCAACTAACTGAAAGCAATAAGATCCGGAAAATATAAATAAACAAAGAAGTAATCTGGATGTACAAATCAACCATTCATAAATAAAGATTCGACTAAACTACATCGTCCTCTAGATTTAATAAATTAGTTCATGAATGAAAAACACCAAAATAAATTCATGTTCTTCAACATCACTAATAGAATAAAATTAAGTAAGAAGAAGGGAAGAAGAATCAAATCAGAGTTGCGACTCTGTCCTCGGTAGATGCACTCTTCGTCTTCGTTCTTCGTTCTCGGTCTCTTTTCTGTTCTCTGGATTTTTGTGCATGACTGCCGCTCTCTCTTGTGGCTAGGGTTTAAATTTTTATAAATGCGTGAATGATTGCGAAAGACCATAAAAAGCTCGTCAGATTCTGTCTCCTATGCACGCAGGGTTGTGAAGGATTTCACGTAGCCACGCGCGAGCTTCTGGTATTTGCGAAGCCCCGCTAAACCAGCGCCCGCATGCGATGCTGTTCATTAATTTTTTTTTTCGCTCGTGCTTCTTCTGCTTTCTTGTTCACTTCATTCTTCCATTTTGAAATTTAATTTATTCCTTGTTGGTCACAAGTTATGTGTCCATGCTTGAATCTTGCAATGACATAAACAACAGCCAAAGCGCATAAATCCGCTCGTTATTCACATACTTTCATGCCACTTCCTTGGGTAATTTAAGTGGAAAACTTGCACTTATCAAATACCCCCAAACTTAAGGTTTGCTAGTCCCGAGCAAATTGTAAAAATTACATTCAATGTTGTTCTAGGAAATTAACAAAACGAAAGTGGTGGAAGAGAGTAATCATTATGGCCTCAAATATCACATGTTTAGGTTTTCAATCTTGATGCATGAACACATTACTTAACAGTCCACGTGTGTGTGTGGATCATCAATCTCATCTACCCAACCCAACATAGTGATAGATTTAAGCTTCTAGTTTACCTCATATAAACATAGAATGTTTAACTCAAGTTTCAAGCTATTATCTAGGGAAATAATTATCTATGCACAAAGATCACCAGGACTTTGGATAAACATTTGGTTCAAAAGATAATAAAGAGAATTATACCAAAATGTAACGTGATGTCATGAGATGTATACGTGTAAATGGTCAGATTTCATACTCGTTGACAGTGCTTTTGAAGTGTCCATAGGCTTAACTTTAACAACTCTTCTCCACTATTATATTGGATATGCGTGACTCCGTTAATAGGTCTTGTAAGCATATATCGTTAGGCTACGGCTCACGGCTTGAATAAATGTATGAAAATCAAAGATGAGAGAAAACAAACAAATTTTTTTTTTGCAGCTATTCTCTCTCTTTCATATTCCACCTTTAATTGATTTTTTTCATCATTTTTTTCTTTTCATCTACAGTTCTTTCTTTTCTCATGTTCACCATCTTCACACCACACATTCCTCCTTTTACTTCATAATTTTTTATGTTTTACTCCCCTTTCTCCCACGAGTATTTTTTTCTTTTCATTTTAATAGCGCTGAAAGGTGTTCATTGCTCTCACATTCATGCAGCAATTAGTATATAGGCTTGGGATTTTTGGCAGTTTACATAGGACAAAGAAAAATGTACTAACGGGGCTATTTTGTGCCCTGGCACACACCATTCGATTTTTTAAATTGTCTCAAACTAGGACAATAGAGATTAATATGACATATTGGTAGGCTCGAAAGGCTCAAACGATCCAAAAATCGCCTAAATCATCTCGAAATCATACAATATCCGTATTTCGCCTCGAAGAGTGTTAAACCAAGTTCTGGACTACTTCTCATTCACTAATCAACTTTTACAATCCGACCATGTGCATCAAAATAATGATATGACACTTTTTAGAACAAATTCAATTACACATCTCCTTATCGTTAGGCTCAAAGGGCTTCAAATGATATGTTATAAAAATTTAAATGTGCCCAAAGAAACTCAATGAATGCCTAGATCATTTATGTGCTTGTAACATTTACTTCAATATCATATAGAAATCACAAAAAGTCTCAAATTATGTCGTCTATCAGTAATACTTAGCGTGCACTATACGTTCTCTCCTTATCAGATGTATCGATGATCATGGCGAAAGTGCATAAATGGTTGTGAAATTTTAAGAAATTGTACACATGCACCATGACTCAACCAGTTTGGCAAAAATATCATTATGGGCCCACTGATTCTTCTTCCACACTTGGCCTACTAGACACTGAATAAATTTTTTTTGGGCAAAATATTAAACTAACTATAGCAAGAATTCAAGTAACAGGAATTAAATTAAAGTACCCTCCCAAATTTAAAATATGCATTGTCTTCAATGTATGTAAGAGTTAAAAAATTAGGACAATTCATACTTGGGGCGACAAGCGTCTATATTCGTCGTTATCATCATTTTCTTCCATGTGTTGGGGTGTTCAACTCATCACACAGACCTGCTCATTAAAAGATTATTAGTCTAAGTGATGTGAAAATATGTGACTAAAAAAAAACTAAATTAAAATGCAGAAAATAAAATTTCGTGGATTGCCTCCCACGCAGTGCTATGTTTAAAGTCATCAGCCTGACTCTTCTTCCAGTTCAAGGTGGATCATGTGATCTCTTGGACACCTTGATTACCACCCTCTGGCCTTCAACCTCCATGGAAAACCTTCCTTTCTTAACATCTATTATGGCTCCAGTGGTATCCAAGAATGGCCGTCCTAGAATAATAGGAACATTCTGACTGTTCTTCATGTCAAGCACAACGAAATCTGCTGGAAGCCTCAGTTTATCGACTTGTACTTCAACATCTTCCACCAACCCCGAAGGTACCTTGACAGATTTATCTACCAATTGCAAGATCAGTTCTGTGGGATTCATCTTCCTCAGTCCATGTTTCTCGTAAAGAGAATTTGGCATTACGTTCAATCTCGCACTTGAATTACAAAGAGCCTCTCCCACCATTCGGCCCCGTATTGCACATGGTACATCTAATTTCTCGGGGTCTTGCAGCTTCTTGGAAGATTTCTTTGTATCTCCTCATCGTCTCCTTCAGTGCGAAGCATTTCGAAAGGAATTTTGTAGCCAATTCTTGCCAAGTAGTTATGCTCCCTAGCAACAGTGAATGGAGCCAACCTCTAGCTTGATCCCTGAGAGAAAACTAAAACATAAGCAATCTAATAATATTGTCAAGAACATTATTAATTTTTACCGTGTCAATAATCTCCATAAATCTCTTCAGATGCAGATGAGGATCTACAATTCCTGCTTCCCCAAACTGGTTCTGCTGAACCATGTTAATTAGTGATGGCTTTAGCTCAAAATTGTTAGCATTTTTCGTTTTGTGAGCTATGCCAAAGTAGTGGGCGTTGATCACCGATTTGAAATGGTATCTGATAGGCACCACATGAGTGAGTGGGTTTTCGTTCTCTCTGTATTCATTCATTGAATTAACCTCTCCTCTTCATGCTTTTCTCAAGGCTCTTGCTGCCTTTTTAATTTCTGGGTCAAAAATCAACGAGTCAAGCTCTAAGTTTGTCGCATAAACTGCAACAGAGGAGAACCAGAGTGAATAAATAAATAAAAAAACAAATCTAAATTAAAGTATAGACTAATTAGTAGTGATATTAATATTAAAATTAATTTAGAGCACTCCTCGGAAACGATGACAAAAATTTGCTGCAATATTTGCTACCCGCAAGTGAACGGTGTCAAGTTTTAGTACTTGGTAGAGCACAGATATCGATCCCACAGGGAGTGCAATTTAATTATAAATTAATTACCACAACTAAAATAATCAGACTTTATTTAGAAAATTTAATAAAATTTTTGTTGTTAATTATGAACTAAAATTAATGAAAGTGCGCAAAAGATTTAAAATCAGTGAGAATGATAATCTAGAGATACGATTTCACTTTGTCTTCACTACATTAAAATTATCATTGACATGTATATTTATAATTTCGAACCGATAGATGCGCTCTTCGTCTTCATTCTTTGTTTTCGCTCTTTTTCCCATTTTCTGGATTTTTGTGCGTGACTGCCGCTCTCTCATGTGGTTAGCGTTTAATTTTTTTTTTATAAATGCATGAATGGTTGCGAAAGCCCAAGAAAAGCCCGTCAAATTCTTTCTCCTGCGGGCGCTCGGCTGCACAAGATTTCGGGCAGCAGCACGCAAGCTTTAGTTATTTGGGCAGCCGCACTGTGCGCATGCTACTGTTCATTCATTTTTTTCTCTTGCACTTCTTCTGCTTTCTTGTTCACTTCATTTTCCATTTCGAAATTTAATTTATTCCTTGTTGGTCACAAGTTATACGCTTATGCTTGATTCCTGCAATAACATAAACAACTACCAAAACACATAAATTCGCTCGATATTCGATATTCGCATACTCTCATGCCACTTTCTTGGGTAAGTAAAGTGCAAAACTTTCACTTATCACGAACTTTGCATTTATTGCAAAAATCATTAAAACGAATCAACATTTTCAAAACCTCATAAAACCATCACACTTTAAAGACATATCAGATCCAGGAGATCACTACGTGCTATATTCGCGCTTATTCATTATTTTATATACTGTAAAGTGTGAAGTACTTGTTGTAAGGTCAAAAAATTAAGACGACGTAACTCAACTGTATACAAATCTAAGAAATATGAAAAATAAGTAATTAATTGATTTAATTGCTTAATTGATTATGTGACATGCATGATTATATGTTAAATAGGATTTAATTGTCATGATGCATAAAATTGTATTTTTAAGGATTATTCAAGTTGCGATCGAAGAACGGAGACCGAGGGCTGAAAAACGTAAAATGTTTTTATTAAATAATTATTTTAAATTTTTTAAAATATGGTTGATGGTTTTTCTTATTTTTGAATATAAGGGGTTTTGAGGTTATTTTATACGTCGAGACGTAAATTTTATCGGCGTTGGTTTTTCAACAAAAATACGAACTTTTTGGCAACCCGGCTAATAAATGCACAAACTTATTTTTAACAAAACTATTTTAATATTTTAATTAAATCCTAATTAAGACTAATGGACTTAAATTATGAGCTTAATAGGCCTAAGCTTAATTAAGGATTTTATTAATATATAATATGAAATACACCCACAAACCACACACAACCTACACGCCTCAAATCAGAATTTTTCCCTCACCAAAACACTCCAATACACGACTCACCCACACACATAAATTGGTAGAAAATTTCGAAAGAAGCTCAAGGAATTCAAGCCAAGGTTCTTGCCCCGTTCTTCGCAAATCGTCAACGAATAATCGTGCTTTTTAAAACGCAAAGGCACGCCTATTCTTTCCTTCAAAACATCATCACACCATAATATGTTTTTATGCATGAAAAGTATGGAAATCAAGTGTCACTTTGATTTATTTTCGAAATTTCATCATATGTCAAACTTTTGGCTTGTATATTCCTTCAAAAATCATGTTTTTGTATGATTTAAGGACTGCCATGATTTAGGTTATGATTAAGAATGGTATTACACATGATATAGGATCCTAGACACACACTACACACGCTGGAAACCACGAAATAATAAGCTGGTAAAACATGTTGCTGTCATGCGAGGATAATGGTTCGGTCTTGGTCGTTGAGGGCTCGGCTGGGCTTTGGCTGGGTCCAGGGGTTAGCCAGGGTCGTGGGACAGTCAGGGCTAGAATCCTAGTCGTGATAGGACTCGAGCTAAGTGGGCTGGGAGGAGTCCTTGCCAACAAGGGCTCCTACCAGAGAGTGGCAAGAGGCACGCGTAGGTTGCAAGCTTGCGTAGGAGTCAAGGGCTCGGCCTGGGGTTCAAGGGCTGGGCTAGGGTGCGTCCTAAGGGTCATAGGTGAGTGCTAAATGTTATTTTATATGCTAATATGATTATTTTCAATGATTATGGATGTTTAAGAATTTTTATATGTTAAATTATGGTTTTTAAATGTTCATGGATTTTTATGGTTTCATTATTGGACATTTAAAAGATATGTTGCATGCTTGGTTTCAAAAATAAAAACGATATGTATATGCATGATTTTATTAAGTGATGATAACATGTTGAAGGATGTGAAAAGATTGTGACTAATACGATGATATGTTAGAGACCAACATGTATATGAACACGAAAGTCACAATCAACGATCTGAATTCAACAAAACACGTATATGAACATGAATATGAATATGTATATGTTGAAAATGATATGTATATGCTTATGATTATACGAAAATGTTTATGATTTTACACGTTTATGAAAATGTTTAAGTTTAAAGTTTATGCTTTATGATGAAAATTATATTTTAAGTACAAGTATTTTTCACCGTTGTATGTGACATGTATTACGTATTACTCGTTATCAAGGATATGATGTATTGAGTCTTTAGACTCACTAGGTGTGATTGGTGCAGGTGAGTATGATAATAATGTTGAGGGAGGCTTGGATGCCTAATCTGACTGGACTGGAGGTGCACATAACCCGAGGACCAGTGCTTCTATTTTTTGCATTTAAGTTTATGATTTTACGTTAAAGATTTTACGACTATTTATTTATGTTTTAAGAGATTTTTGAGAGATTTAGTATGGGCTACACTTTTCATATTTATTGCTTTTTAGGTTTGGTAAAATGTTTTACGATCTCATGTTTTGACTATTTCCTTTGAAATTTCAAATAGTATTTTGATATTTTATTTTAAAATGGTACAAAAGTATTTTATGTATATGTATATGTATATGTAATGGCCGAAGTTATGAATAGCTTTTGCAAAAAAAAAATTTCTAATACTTTTTAAGAAAACGATTAAGCAGATGTTTCACTTGTAATCCGTGGAAAGAGTCTTTTCTAGAACTAAATTGATTAAAGCTTTGCGTTGTAATACTAGAAGTTTCAGTAGGTTAGAATAAGATCAACTGAATTGGGTTGTACAAGTGTGTACTAATCAAAGTCTTCTAGTGATACTTTCTGGAAACTGAATAAGAAGAGACTAGAATGGTTTAGTCCTTCGAACATCTAGAAACAAGTTATGTGTAACTGACCTACTGTATTTAGTTTCACTAAAATGTTGTGGACTGTTTCCGCACTTATCAACTTAGTCTGCTACACTTTCCAAGTACAAGATCAGCTTCTGAATTCTTAAAAAAATTCGGCACACTTTTCAAAAGTAAAAGTATTTGAAGTTCGAAATGTTTATTCAATCTACTTCTAAACATTTCACCAATCCTAACATAACACTACCTAAGAATGCATCTAAAAGTTGACTTTATCAATATATATGAGATCTATTGATTTTTCAATAGACTTCACATATATTATTAAATTTTCACTATTAAATTAATGTTTATGGTAGAACCTAGGAGTAGTTTGAAATTATTAACTCGATTTTAGCATAGATTCTACTACAAATACTATATATATATATATGTATATAGAGGATCACTAATTCATTAACGGCAAAGGAAAATCAAGATATAGCGCCACCTCCTACCCTAAATAGCCTAACTGAATCGCGATAATTACAATAGTAGGATAAGGAATGAGCTGTAATTAAAGACTTAATTTAAATTTCTTGGTCAAAATATGCATAGATATTCGATTGAAATGGAACTAAACAAGTGACATGTTAGCATCTTTTCAGTATTATCATACACAATTACACAAATCGTATAGAATTCCTTGTCAGATGACAATTTCTTCCAAAATCTTTAGATCCGATATCTGATATGAACGGAGATGGGTAAGAAAAGATTTTTTGAACCCGATTATATAAGAGATCTTCGAGTTCGAGGATGGAGACAAGTCTGGTAGAATTCAACTCATGTCCAACCCAATACCCGATTAAATTGTAACAAATTATAATATATATATAAATCATATATATATATATATATATATATCATTTAATAAAATCATATTAAAATTAATAAATATATATATAAATGATGGTAGTTGGGTGGAATGAAGAAAATTTTCGTATAAAGATGATGTTAATTTTTTTAAGATAATGGTGCTGAGATAAACTATTTATAATATTTTTTTTTATTTCTTATATGATTTTTTGTTTGATAATTTTTATATTTAATATTTTTTCTTATTTTTCTATAAAAAAATTTGTAAATATCCATAGCTTCATATAAATAATTAAAATTTGAAAAAAAAAATATATAATTGAAAGTGATAATAGAATATTTGGGTAGGGTATGAATGCCCAATTCTCCGACGGGTATAGGATGAAAGTGGAATACCCGATGAAGATGAGGATGAAGATAGAATGAGAACAGAGTATATGGAATCATATCCAAATCTTACTCATTGTCGTCCATAATTCCTAGTTCTCACAACCTATGCCTATTTTCCTCATTATACATGTAATCGTCGTAACAAATAATACTTCACTCGCCCCCATGAGCATGACATAGTGGTAAAACATTTTGAGGATGAGAGTCAACTCCAAGTGTGTTTAGACTATGATCGCATCTGGATTTCCCTTGGACGCGAACCAGTGGAATGCCTAACTTCTTAGAAAATTTTGGACAGAGAATAAATTACTTTATAAAAACTATTTTCTATAAATCAAACTTATCAAAATAAAGATCCTAATGTTTTACGTATGTTGTTAATTAAAACAATCTTATTTTTTTACGAGAACAAATAGTTGCGGACTGTAAGGCTATCAGGCTAAATGTTTAATGGCTGTTAGGATATCTTACTGAATGTGCACGGGAAGTTGAAATAACTTGTTGAATGATTAAAAGTTGCATGAAGTCTTGTTGGATTATTATTCAAGTTTGTTAGATGTTTGAAAAAGATATTTTTAATTGAGATGATGTGATGCTTAAGGAAAACTTTAAAAGAAAACTAGAAGCTGTACTCATCTGAAGAAAAATCAGAACCATAATTTTTTGTATTGAGTTATTTAAGAAAAACCATAACACACCTTAAAAAATAAATTACAGTGGACCGAACTGAGAATGAAGTAATAGAGAACCAGAAGCAGTAGTCAGGAAGTTAACCTTTTACGATAATCCATGAAACTATATTAGTGACATCAGTTTTGTTTGTACTATCTATAAGAGGATGTCTCTATTTATTGTATTCATTTTGTACAATATTAGGCTTTATTAAATCAGTTAAATGAACCTTACAGATCATTTGTTGTTATTATCATTTTGGGTACAAAAACAAATAACAAGTCTATTATTGGATCTAGGTACTCATAACGGAAAAAAAGAGTCATTCTCATTCGAACGTTGAAGATGATTTATAGAGAGACTTCATGATGTGTTCACAAAATATTAACCTTTTTGTGTGAAATTGTGAAATCACGTACTCCTTCTAGCTTATCATACTGAAAGTCTACAAAAAAAATATCACGCTATAAAGTTCTATCAAATTCATAAGATGATTTGTACTATCATTGTTCACATACTATTTCATTGTATTCACTCACTGAAATGTGTGAAGTATTTGTAATACGTGGAAAGAGTATTTCCGAGAATCAAAATTCATCAAGTGTTGAGTTGTAACACTAAGAGTTTCAGCATGCAATGGTAAGTCCTACTGAATTGAGTTTGTACAAGTGTGTATTGATCAAAGTTTTTTAGTGATACATTCTGAAAATAGAATAAGAGAAGGTGTACAAGGGTTTTGTTGTTCGAACTTCCAGAAACAAACATTATGTTGTTTTACCTTCTACTTTTTTTAAGTTTCATCAAGTGTTGTGGTTTCCACACTTTTAAGTAGTCCACTGCACTTTTAAAGATCGAGATCAGATTCTGGTTCCTAAAAAAGTTTGAAGCACATATTTCAGAAGCAGGAGAAATAACAAGTTTGGAGTATTTATTTGACGACCACTTCTAAACACTTCACCGATCCTACAATATTGTTTATCTTTTACCAGCTACTAACAGAGAAAACTAAACTATCTCAATTCAATCCACTATCTATCTTAAAGCTTGCCAAAAGAAATAATCAAGCCCTCCTTATCAAGCTGCCAACAACAGACAGTCACTAATTATATATGAGCCAGATAATATAATGTTTCTGGATAAAGACAAACTCTACTGAATATTCTTTTCCTCGAACAAAATTTAATAGTTTGTTTGCTGAATTTTAGCTAGTTTCTAATATCATTTATCGTCTTATACTATATTTGGAAAGGAGATAAGGACATACGACATTCTCTGCATGCATACCGAATGATAGTACAATTGAGAACTTTTTTTAAAAAAATATTAACAATGAAAATGTCACATAACTAGGAACAAATTGTACGACGTTGAAGATTACTGAATCAACTGCGGCTATCGATCATTTTTGCATCTTTATAAAAATTTAAGTCCTTGAACACTCTTTAAAGAAGCACATCAACCTCTCAAAGCACACACTAATATGCTCTATCTGATCTTTCATGATATATTGTGTTATTGTTTGTTCACTCTATCATTTGTAATATTGAGTTGATATAGCAATGAATTGTTTGTAATTATTAAAAAAAATCTTTTGGAAACATTATTATACCTTATAAGTAATAGTTTGAATTTATTATTGATAAATGTAACATCAAATTCTAAATATTTAAATATTAGTTGAGTGTTACTATCTTTTAAATTAATTATCTTGATTTATTATATATACATTACGATCATCTCATCAAATATTATGGCCAATCGATCAAATATTACGGGAAATTTTCTTCTATTGGATATGCAACAATCAAAGTTGTCGTAATCAATAAGATAATAGCATTATTGAAAGCTGAGACGGAGCTCAACCCACATCTCTAAATTTTGGCCCCATTCTTCAAGGAAAAATAAATTTAAGTATTAATTTTTAAATAAAAAAGAAGAAAATAAACAATTTCTCAGATTTAAATACATCCGAGGAATTATTTCTCGGATCCTTTTGTAATATTTAAAAAAATTATTGGACAAAGGACAAAAGTACGACCATCTTAGACTTTTATTTTCTCTTATTTCTAAATCTCTTCTATGCTATTTTTTGAATTCCTATTTTCAGATTTTTTTTATGGGTATATGTTATAACACAAACTCTTGTGAGACAGTCTCACGGATCAATTTTGTGGGTNATCTCTTCTATGCTATTTTTTGAATTCCTATTTTCAGATTTTTTTTTTAAGGGTATATGTTATAACACAAACTCTTGTGAGACAGTCTCACAGATCAATTTTGTGGGTCGAATCTTTTATTTGGGTCACCCATGAAAAAGTATTACTTTTTATGTTAAGAGTATTACTTTTTATTGTGAATATCGGTAGGGTTGATCGCGAAACCTTCTCACAAATAAAAATTCGCGAGACCGTCTCACAAGAGACTTACTCATGTTATAAAAACAAATTTCAATATAATAATTTATCGATTATTAATTATAAAAACATTCCATTACCAATGTATATTAAAAAATATTGCTTAAATCTTAGTAGTAACTCGATTTTTTAATTAAGAGTTTGAAATTATGAAAAAAATTCCAAACATAGCTTAAAACTGTTAAACATGATAAAAAAAAAAATATGATTACATATATATTTAGACATCGTTTGTTTCGTGTGATAGGATAAGTAATTGATATATAATAAGAGTGATTATAAAATAAAAAAATAAGGATAAATAACACATTATGATAAATTATATGATGTTTGACATGATTTTAACTTGCTCGATTATTTTTGTTAATTTTACTAAAATGCCCTCATCATATATTAATTAGTAATATATTCTTAAAATGATTGAATAAATAAATAAAATTTCTAGAATTAATTGATTTAAAAAATTATAAATAAAATTAAAACATTATATTAATTATTAAATTTTCATTAATTTCAATTTCCGAAAAAACTAAAAAATCGATTAATATTATAGAAAATAATTAAAATTTGATAATAACATAAATATTCATTTATTGTGATAATTAAAATATTAATACAAATTTGAATATTAAATAATTGTTAATAACAATTATAATATTACGGTTAAAAATAATATAATAATAAAAATATGATCAATAATAATTACATTATTTATAATATTAGTCAAATTAAAAATTATATTTAAATATTATTAAATTTTTTGAATTTATAATTATTTTAAACTTTAGGATATTAAAGAAAAATTTAAATTAATCAAACATCATCCTTTCTCCCCCAAAAGATTATATAACCACCAACAAGAGGATAATAATGCATACAGTGCGGGCTGAGTGCGGGCTGAACGGGGGCTATCACAATTTTAATCATGCACACCAAACACGTGATAAGTTAAGGATTAAAAATTAATCACCCCTTATCATGCATACCAAACAATGCCTTATGTGTTTCTCTATTTATTATGTAACGATTACGAATTAGATTAAATAATTAAAATATTTTTTTTAATCTCCTTTTGCAACTTGATTGTTGTGAAACATGTTATAGAATAATGAAGTATTGAAAACCTAAGAATTGTACAGTGTTGCTTCACTTTGATTATTTTAAAATCACATTTTTTATTATATTAAATTAAATTTGTTTTTATAATCACTTTTTCTGTTAGAATATATGTGCCAATAGTATAATACTTATTATCATGTACATATAAATTATAATATATATACTCTTTTTTTGCTAATTAATTAATTTTTTTTAAAAATAAACCATTTTGGCCTCTCTTCAAATAAATTTTTCTGGCTCCATCGCTGACTGTATAAATATTTAACTTGTGACAATGTCAATACTAAGTTCATATTATGTTATATTTGCCCTTTAGATTTCACACAAATATCAAAGCCAGATGATGCCAAAGAATTGGTATGCACATACGTATACATGTTTTAAAATTATAAGGGAAGATCTGAACAAAATTGTGTTAGAGCAAAAGTACATAAATTTCTCAAGTTGATATTTTGGCAAGTTGCGAACAAAGGGGCATAAAATTTAGGTAAAGTAGCGTTTTTGGTTGTTTTGCGATTTTGGTTCTACTATGTTGTCAAGTTTTATACTTAATCTACTATTTTCGTTTTTTTTTTTCCAATTCAAATCTTTCTTTCTAACATGACATTGATGTACATCGATGTGACACTAATATGTGTGAGTATCATATCAATATTTCCGATGAAAAAACATAAAATTACCAAAAGTTGAACGATACCGAACTGTAAGACCGAATATTTGTCACTTTATCAAAATCTGTATTTGGTGATTATGATGCAACTCTAATATTTTAAATCGTACATCAGCTCAAATATCAAGTTTCAATTGTTCTACCAAGAGGAGGAAATTATTGAACCATAGCAATTCATCTCCCAGTAATTGTACTCATTACGATCAATGAGAATCTAACTCATGGATTTGGCTCTAATTTAAATTGTAGAACCGAGTGTTTGCTATTTTATCAAAAATTATAGCCAGGGATAATGATATATCTATAATCTTTTAAGTTTTAAAATAACTCAATCACTGCGTTTTGATTGCTATGTCAAGCAGAGACAATTATTGCAATTTACAATAACTAAGACTAAATTTAACAAGATCAATTATCAAAATCTTCAATTTTGATATATATATATATATATTAACACGAGAAATTTAAATAGTAGATAGAATATAAACCCTTCTCTACCTTGTCTCCCTGAACATTCTCCTGTCCATTCATCTTCACCTCTCCCTGTCTTAATTAATGTTGCATGTCATCCTTTCTCATTGTCATATTTCCCCCTCTCTTCTCTCCACAAAAACAAGAAGGAAACCATTTCGTGTTCGCCGGCTTCCGCCTCCGCGCTGTCCCGCCTGATAGCTGTCTGACACCGTTGTATCGATCTCTCTTGGAATTCCAGCTTCCTTACCAATGCCATGCGATTCTGACATGGACTCGGACTCCTCATCAGATCTCGTTTACCCATTCGGGAAACTAGATGGTGTCTTCAGCGAAGATATTCTTGAAGTCGCCGGAGAAATCTTCTTCACTGCATGCAGGTCTTCGCCCGGGTTTGGTGGCCGAAGCGCTGCCACAAAACACAATCCATCAGCTGATAATGGGGCAGATGGGATCGGGTCGGGTCCTGGGTCTCCTGTCAAGTGGTCTGGGGTGGGGATGGCGATGACGAGCCGGTTAAAGAGGGCGTTGGGATTGAAGATGGTGAAGAAGTCTCCGCCGTCAAGGCGGGCGAGCATGTGCGGGTCGAACCCGTCAAGTGGGATGGTTTTCACTGAGGCGCAAGCCGCGAGGGCGAGGCGGCCGATGACTGCAGCGGAGGTAATGAGGAGGCAGCTGAGGATGACAGAGGAGAGTGACAACAGGCTACGTAAAACTATCACAAGAACCCTTGTTGGCAAAGTAATGTGGCATGCATTCATATATGTATATATTTGTGTGTATGTGTGCGCATGCTTTTGAACCAAATAACCAATTAAGAATTTATTTGATAGAAAATCTGCGTGGTGATTTGTATAAATTGAAACAATAATGTTTGTAACACTAAATGGAGCAGAGTTTTCATGTCAAATTCATTCTGTCACGAAGAAATTTACGCGAGACGCTTTCTGTTCTTGAAAATTAAGTTTCCTTTCAGAAATATTGTAGCATCAATCGTCTACATCAAATGAATTGTCGGTTTGTAATATTGCTTGTAACAAATTGTTTAATTTGAACAGACAAGTAAGCGAGCAGAGGCGATCATCCTTCCTCTCGAACTACTCCGCCATCTTAAACCATCTGAATTTAACGACGGAGAGGAATTCTATCAATGGCAGAGACGGAAGTTGAAGATTCTAGAGGAGGGACTCCTCCTCCACCCTTCGGTTCCACTAGAAAAATCAGACTCCTTTGCTGTTAAACTTACAGACATAATTCAATCTTCAGAAACGAAGGCGATAGAAACCGGGAAAAACTCGGAAACCATGAAAACACTTAGCCATTGTGTCGTATCTTTAGCAAGCCGAGGCCTTGATGGCAAGAAAACTGATTCATGCCATTGGGCCGATGGATACCCTTTAAATGTCTACATTTACATCGCCTTGTTGTACTCGGTGTTTGATATTAAGGATGAGAGTCTAGTCCTGGATGAGGTTGATGAGTTGCTCGAACTGATTAAGAAAACATGGCCTGTATTGGGGATTAACCGGTCAATCCACAACTTGTCTCTCTTTTGGGTATTTTTCAAGCAATATGTTGCGACCGGAGAGGTGGAGTCGGATCTTCTGGGGGCTTCAATCGTGATCTTGAATGACGTAGCAGACGATGCTAAAAGGGTTGAAAAAGATGACATTTATGTTAAGATGTTGGCTTGTGTGTTGAATGCTGTAAAGAGATGGTCTGAGAAGAGATTGCTGGATTATCACGGGAATTTCGATCGAGGGACAACTCGCATAATGGAAAATGTTCTTCCTTTAGCTATTTCAGCCACAAAGATATTGGAAGAGGATGTACCTTGCTATGTTAGTGTAGAAAAGGGAGAAGTGACTGATGATTTAGATGGCAATACGGTTGCTCGATACATCCGATCGTCGATAAGAAATGCATTTGCTAAGGTTTGTCTAATCTCTCTCTGATTTATATTGTCTTTGCTGATGTTATTTGAAAGATATGGACACAAAACAAACTATAAAACTTCTTGTTACTGAAATTTCTATGATCAAAAGATTCTAGAAGATCAAAACATCAATGGGAAGAGTCAAGAAACAAGAGAAGTGAATGAGGTGCTGATGAAACTTACCAGAGAAACCGAAGAGTTGGCAGCAAAGGAGAAGGATATATTCACCCCTATTCTCAAGAAATGGAACCAGCATGCTGCTAGACTTGCTGCTGCGACTCTGCATTCTTGCTACGGCACGTTGCTGAAACGGTACCTAACTGGAACATCCTCGTTCACAAACGAAGCAGTGTTGGTCTTACAGAAGGCTAAGAAGCTCGAAAAGGTGCTGATACAAATGATGGTTGATGGCTCTGCTACTGGTGAAGATGGATACAAAGAAATCATTTCTTACGAAGTTGATTATATCATAAGAAGATTGTTAAAACAATGGATTCAAGAAAGGTTGAAAAAAAGCAAGGAATTTATCGAGCAATCAAAAGAAAGTGAAGTAAGCTTATTATAAAATACATTGAACCATGATTTAATTTTAGAGTACTTAGGGGATTGATGAAACCAACGCCACTTGTTTGCTCCCCTGTCGATTGGATCCATAAAGATTGGTCAGATAGTTTATGGGTTTTTCTTCACTTCAACATTTGTTTTTGCAGACATGGAATCCAAAGAGCAAAAGTGAGCCATACGCGCATTCCGCGGTAGAACTAGTGAGATTCGCCAAGGAAGCTGTGGAGAGCTTTTTTGAAATTCCGGCTAACATACCTGAGAACTTAGTTTATGATCTTACGGATGGATTGGGGCATTTCTTCCAAGATTACATTAATTTTGTTGCATCATGTGGTAAGAATTCTTGAATTCCTATTTAGTCAAGCATAGATGAGGGCTAGTTGATGCGAGTCCTAAAGTAAAAAAAAATTTATAAAGTTCACGTGTAATTTTTATAAAACTACCTGTGATTGCTTCAGTATTGTGTGTCATTTCTATTTTGCAGGATCAAAACAAAACTATCTCCCTACACTTCCTCCTCTGACAAGATGTAGCCCTGATTCAAAATTTGCGAAACTTTGGAAGATAGCATCTTGCAATGCCGGTGTAGACGAGTCAAGCGAAAAAGCGTGGCATTCCGGAAACAACTTTAATCCTTCAATAAGTCGAGGGACACAACGTCTTTACATTAGGCTCAACACCTTGCAGTACCTTATCTTCCAACTTCACTCCTTAGATAAAACACTATCCGTCTCCCAAAATGTGATTTCTTCACCTAGAAGCCGTAAAAGAAACAAGCAACTTGGAAGTTCCTATTTCGAACATTGCCAATCTGCCATCCAAGTCGGGTTACAACAAGTGTCGGAAGTTGCAGCCTATCGTCTGATATTCCTTGACTCGAGCTCGGTTTTCTATGGAAGTTTATATGCTGGAGATGTGACGAATGCACGAATTATACCAGCACTGAGAACACTGAAGCAAAATATTGCTATTCTATGCGAAATAATCACTACCGGGGCTCAGGTACTAGCTCTAAAAGAAGTGATGAAGGCTTCGTTTGAGGCCTACCTAATGGTTTTGCTGGCCGGTGGGAGTTCGCGGGCCTTTTCTAGATCTGATCATTCCATGATTGAAGAAGATTTTAGAGATTTAAAGAAGCTCTTGTGTACATGTGGAGAAAGTTTGATAGTCGAAGATGTGCTTGAAAGGGAAGCTGAGATGATCGAAGGTGTGTTGGCATTGATGAGCGAATCAACCGAGCAACTAATCGAACATTTCAACATCGTGGCTTGTGAAGCTAGTGGGATATGTTTCATGGTTGAAGGTCTGAAACTACCTATTCCGCGGACAGGGAAATGGAACCGGTCTGATCCCGACACCATATTGAGAATCCTTTGCCATAGAAATGAGGAAGGGGCTAACCAATTCTTGAAGAAAACATTCCAACTGGCAAAGAGAAGGGCATCTATTGTGGTGTAAAAAGAATAATCATTGAGAAAGGAAAAGAACACACACACACACATTTAAATAGATAGAAAATTATACTAATCTATTCAAAAAATTGAAAGAGAATGTGGAATTGGAATTGTATATGATACAAAACTTTGGATATGTAAATAAAATTGGTCTGTAACATGTCTTATGTTTCCTGGCGATGTCGGGCTTGTGCTTAGTACAAGACAGTGATAGGATATTGTTAAATTGTAAGTTTAATTTGTCATACATATTAAGAACCCCCCACCCCACTTCATGGCCATGGAGAGCATAATGTAGGATTGACAGATGGTTATGTAAACCTCATTAATTCTATACTCCTGATATTATTTTGTAATTTAAAATTGTACTATATTATCCAAGATTTTTTTATTTAATTATCTAATTATTTTATTTAAGATTGTCAACTCTATCTAAAGATGTGTGAGATAATTAAATCATGTATACAATATCTAGGGAGCTCGAAATTTAAGATGATATTGTGCATATATTTTGATTTAAGGATAAATAAATAGATCATGATCCAAGAAATTAAATAAAGAGATATTGGATGTAAACGAGTAAAATTTGAGACATAAATTCGAATTTGGGAAGAAAATACAAGATAAATGTATAAGATTTGAGATGATATTGATGCGCATGGATCAAGATTAAACAGAGGATAATGCAATCTGAGACTTTCGAATTTTTCATGTATTTATATATAATTTTCAAAATTATGTAGATATGAAAAAGTCTACGTGATAAAGAAATGTAGGCATGAGAAATTTATAAGTTGCCTACCAAGATTTTAGGAAAAATCAATAATCCTATTTTTGGATAAATTACCATTAAATTCGAAATTTAATAGGGAATATTTTGGAATTTAAGGTAAAGATGTAGTCGTACTGCAAAATAAGATGTCTACTGGATGCTGGAAATTAGACATGGAATTCGAAATTTCAGGCCTGGATAGGGGATTATTTTCAAATTTATCCAAAAAAAATGGATAAAGAAGGATAAATTATTTTAGATTTAAAGTTTGATTCAAAAGTTCAAACGCGAGGATAATACATGATTAAGATAGCAGTCAGCCCCTATAAATAGGAAGATACTCCCATTCGAAAATCACACCTGAAAGTTACTCTAGAGTTTCAAAATTTTCCCTAGTTCCCTATAAGAAAGTCCGGCCATCTGATGAAGAGTTCAACTGAATCAGTGAAATCAGTTCAGCAGACGAACCAACTGATTTCACCAAACCAGCTCAAGACCAGTTCAGCTGACCAGTTCAAAGCATCAGTTAGGAGCCGATCAAGTTGTACAACAAGACAATCTTTATCTAAATGGAATCTAGCTTTTGCACATGGGTATAAAAGTAATTGTCCAATTAAAGGACAATGATGAACGTTGTAGCAGAGCTTAAAATCGAGATGTTCCAGAATGGCTGTCAGAAAGGATAAGACTCAAATATCGGGGAACGAATTCAAACTGCAATGAACATATTTGATGAGTCTTGATGTACAGTTACATTGCCTCTATATATACAAGATCAAGACCATCAACACGAGTGTGTGGAAAAATAAGTGTGTCCGGATAAACACATATAAGAGAGGGCACACATAATACATATCAGCTTAAAAGAAGCAACCAGCCCAGATTTGAGGGAACACTTCAACGTGTTATCAGCTTAGATTAGAAGCACAATTTCTTCAGTGTGTGAGAATACTTTTGTGTTGTATTCAGAGATCAATTCTCACATATGCACACACAATCACTCACATATACACACAGAATTGAGCTTATCAAATAGCTGAGTGAGTCTTTCACAAAGACAATAAACTTATGTATGTAGTCTTTGCATATGAGACATTAAACAATATGCTGATTGTGAGGTCCTGCCTACAGTCTTGAATGTTAGGAGTTCAGTTAGGCAGTAGCGTACGTCCTAAGCTGAGTGGGTTTGTACAAAGTATTGTATAAATCAAAGTTTTCTAGTGGAACCTACCAGAGTTGGTAGAAGGGGTGACATATGAGTAATTTAAGTCTCTGAACATCCATAAACATATCTTGTGCTCTTAACTGTTTAACTATTGCTTTAAAGCTGATTTGAACAGTTCAGCTGATATGAGTTCAGTTCTCATCATAACTGAACTGATACAAATTCGAACTGATCCCCCTCGTTTCAGTTATTCAGTTCACACGAGTTAAAAACTTTAAACTGATCAACTTTCTTTACGAAATATTACTTCGAGTATTTTCCGCTTAATTTAAAACCAATCTCAATTTAATTCATCGGTGTTTACATTTTTAAAATACGAGCTATTGCAGCTCATTGAGAATATTATGTTTAAATCAGTCTCGCAGGTGCCTCCAAACTGATCCATCATATTGTACTACGAGACTTGTTATTTTCGATTGTTTGGTTGTAAAAAAACAACGTCATAGTCGATTAACCTCGGTCTCGGGACATGACAGGTTAATTATATTATATGGAAAAACTCCACCTTTTTCTGGCATTTTGGCCTGTGATCGCAAATATACTTGGAAATGAGATCTTATTTCTGATCTTTTATATGGATTTATAAGAAAAGATAGAGAAATGTTTTACATTGCAAGATAAAGAATTTCAACCAGTGTTTTTGTGTACACTATGATATTATTCTTTTAGTCTGACCTGAGTCGGTGCAATTATTACTCAATTTGTGAAGCTTTTAAATTTCAAATGGATACAAAAAGAAATTTAACGAAAATCTATATTAAATATTGTTTAAGAACTTTGAGTTCACAATTAAAGTTCGACAAATTGTGAGAACATGAAACTGTTCACATAAAAGCACTGAAAAATTTGAATTTAGCAAGACCAAGACATGGTTCCCAATAAATTCGAAAAGAAGAAAGCTGAAAGCCCAAAACCCATGCAGATTTTCGAAAATTTGAAATGAGATTCAACAAACGTATAACAACTATTGGGTGTCATCTAATGATGTTCAAAAGGGGCATTCAAATGGCCGTTTTGACAGCACAAGTAACATCCATTTTAAGGCTAATGAAGTCCTTCAAAAAGGGTTGTAATGGCTTTGAATGACAGCCTCTGCAGATCATCTTTCTAAGTCTATAAATACCCTGCATGATTGCACAATGAAGCCATACAACATCCACAAACAATCTGAAAGTTTCAGCAAAAAGTTTGTTAACTTCAGTAACAAAATTCTGTTCATTTTCAAGAAGAATCTTTGTCCCCTTCTCAACCCTTGGCAACATCAAAATTAGAGCAGATTCTGCAAGTTGAAGCAAACACTCTACCCAAAATTCGAACATTGGATGGCAGAAACAACTCGAGCAGATCCTATAAATTCGAAGCACCAGATTCTGTACAAGCCTGAGAGGCTTCTACCAATTTGTGAGTCATCTGGCAACGTTGGTGTTTGATCATTCCAACAAGTTTCACTCACATTTGATTGAAGAAAAACAAGTAAGTTCACTTATATATATATATATATATATATATATTCAACCATACACTATTTGTTTCATGTCCTCTAATTTCATATACATATGTTCCCTTTCACATAATTCATTTGTTATGATATGAAATCTTGAAAATGTACTGTTATTATTCAAATTAAAATTAGTAAGAAAATTTCCAAAACATGTTAAGATAAGATAACACCCTGAAGCGGTGAGTTATAATAACTTATATATGGTTTTGTCCCCTCATATGAGAAACTGTTAGAGACTGATCAATATATCATTGATAGATAGATAAATAACAGTGTCTTGTATAAGTTTATGATATGTCTTGATGTTTCGTTTCGAATGCAGGTTGTCTCCGGTCTTGATTCGTGTTGCGACATGTTTTGAGACATGTCACCTTAGAACTCATATTTTATGTATATTTCGATATTCGTGTGTACGATAACAACACATGTTTTGGAGTTGGTGATCATGTTAGAGACATGAAGTTTCAAACATCGAGTTTAGTTTTATTTTCATTACGTTATTGTTTCCGTATTTATGTTATATACTATAAAAACTGTAGGATCGAACGCTTGCCGCTTTACCAAAAGCTATAACTGGTGGTAATGGTGCAACTCAAATCTTTTAAACCGCACAGCAGCTCAAGCACCACAGTTCGATCGCTCTACCAAGCAGGGACAATTATTACACCCAACAATCTCCCTCTCAATAATTGCACTCCTTGCAATAAATAAGAATCGAACCTGTGACCTTGGCTCTAATACCAATTGTAGGACCGAGTGTTTACCGCTTTACCAAAAGCTATAGCTGGTGGTAATGGTACAACTCAAATCGTTTAAACCGCACAACAGCACAAGTACCACAGTTCGATTGCTCTACCAAATAAGGACAATTATTGCACCCAAACCAATTGTAGCACAAGAATTGGTCCAATTATAGCTGTTAGATTTTAATAGATCAAAACCTTGAAAGAATTATATAATCGACCGGTTATTTATGTTAGAGAATATGTGGAAGAAGTGGTACGAAGCATATAAGCAATTATTTGAGGTCAATTATTGAAATGGTCCTTTCAAAAAAAAAATTATTGAAATGGAAAATCTAACGTTCATACAAAAAAATAAGAAAAAGGTGGAGATCACCAAGACAAATACAAAAGAAATTTGAGGGTCATGAAAATTAAACAAATAATAATAATAATTGGAGTAATGTATTTATGTACAAAGTTAGCTATTCCCTTTCTAAAATTTTGAAATAAATATCATCTCAATTGGATAAATGAAGCCATGTATTTATGAGGGTCTTGACCTATACCATATACAAACTNCTTCAAACAAGAACTAAATTGCCATATGCAGTTCTTGTTGTTGGGAGTCGGATCTCAAGCTTAATATGACTCCTGGAGTGTGTTGTTCGTTTGACGTCGCTCCTGCATTTTGTCTGTTGCAGATATTTTTATGCATTCTCCCATTCCTTAGGCAATATTTTTGGAGAAAAACTTCTTAGAACAGCAGAAGTGCTTCCTGTTTGGGGAAAAAACGACGACGCGTGTCAATGCACGACTCATATAGGTGTATGCAAAATGCAGAAAAACTGAAGTAACAGATGGTCTTTTGGGATGGATGAGTAGCGCGCTCAACTCCTGACAAAATTCCAGAGTTACATCTATGGATATGATGATGATGACAATGATTAGTATGTGTTGGTTTGTACCTGGTGACCGATGTTCCAGTTGTGTCGTGTAATCTGGGCTGGTCTCAAACATTTTGACTGACAAGTTACGTTCAGTTCTAGCAGAAGACTCGCCTACTTCTTCCCGGACCACCTGAACCCTGTTCTTGAAGGAATCAGGCATGTTAGCAATCACCAATTCCCTCAATGTTGCAATATATCTAATTCCTTCAGGAACCATTTCCAAATTGACACATTCATCAATTTTCAGACTTCGAAGTTTAGGCATTGCTCCTTCCTCTACTGTCCAATTTTCTATTCTTCTCTGCCCTTGAATTTCAAGAATTCTTAGTTGTGGGAATCCCTGAGAAGTACAATGAAGCTCATTCGTCTCAACTGCGTTCTTACGTAGCGAAAGGGAATGCAGATTAGGCAGCTTCTCCAGTGTAGCCATTGGATTTTCTTTGAGCATGCTGTTTCTCAGGGTTAATTTGACAAGGCTTCGAGTGAATAAGCCATGTTCGGGTAGCTTATTTATAGTACCAATCAAATCTAGTTTACGAAGATTACCGCACCCCACAAGTTGCCTCAGGAGATTCAACTCTCTTTCGGACTGGAAGAAGTGGCGGACACGTAAAGAGGAGTCTCTTAGACGAGTAGAATTCATGCTTAGGTATGTACACACTGCCTGAAGTCTCTCGGTTTCCAGTTCTATTACTGCAGACAGTTTTTGAAGCGCAGTTAGTTTGAAGATATCCCTATAGTCTGAGACACGTGTATCGAAGTTTTTAAGGATGTTCAGGTTGCATAAATGACTTAGCTGCAACTTCTCTGTACTTGTGTGTGATGGAGGGAGATACAGGTGTCTCAACTGATTCAGGTTCCGTATGACATTGGGAATTGTTAAACATACGGAAAATGGTAGCCGTAAATCAAGCGTTTGCAAGTATTTCAGATTTCCTATGGAATGTGGCAGTTCGTGAAACTTTGAACCTCTTAAACTCAGGTACCTTAGGTGGACCAAATCCCCAACAGCCTTGGATAGTTTTCTGCCAAAATCGAACCTTTCGAGGCTCAACACTTTTAGAAGTTTAGATTCAATGCATAGCAATTCAAGTGTAGGCTGAAGATTTCTTCTGTCACTAAGCCTGGAAAAGAACAATGCTGACCTGATGTTGTCGAGCTTTGCAGTAGGAAAACAATTGTTGAAATCATATTCTACTGCAATGGAAAGTCTGTGCGCATTACGGGTCGATGCAACAGTAGATGACGAAGATGGGGAACTTATCGAATTTGTTTCATGGCTAAAAGGAACCCTTTTCAAGAAATTTTCATCCTTGCCCTTTAAAAGGCATAACTCCCTCGTGAAGTCGTGAAGCTGACAAGTCTTGAATCGTCCAGTTAACTCGTCCACCACCACCTTAACCATGCACCTTTCAGCTAGTTCACCTAAGTAACGCTCCCCTGTGTCCGCGATCGATTCTTGATTCTCGCCACCTGTTGATTCTGATGGTAAAAAGCCTTCAGCAGCCCACAAAAAGTAGAGTTTCCGAGTGGGAATTTTATAATCCTCGGGAAAGTTTCCCATATACAAGAAGCATGGCTTGAGCTGATATGGTAGGTCATGATAACTCAGTGATAAAACATCACGTATCCCTGCTTTTTCTTGAGAGCTCCTTCCTCTTCTGGAATATGAATCCAAGTTTTGATGCACCATTTTCCATTCCGTTATTGTAGACTTAGTCGTTAGGATTCCCCCGAGCAGCACGATAGCTTGTGGCAGCCCTGCACACCGATCAACAATCTCGTTTCCTACTCTCTCCACCTCTAGCTGATTTTTTGGGTCTGTGAGGTATATTAAAGATCATGATTAGGACTCATTTAAGAATGGAACTCCGGGCTCACCGTTTCTAAGAACTTATAAGCTTTCTAAGCCATTTTGTTTCAAACATTTCTCCCCCAATCAAATATTTTATCGGATAGACTTAGTATGTTGAACATATGCGGTATCGAATTAATCACCATACCTTGAATACCGTCTTCTGGAGTAGATATATCAAGAAAATCAGTGGAGTCGTCCTCTTCCTCAACAGACGCGCATGTCCCAAAGCTTTGTATACTTGATGCTCCATCGTCATTCTCATCCTCATCGTCATACTCGCCGTATTCTCCTGTAAAACAATGCATCGGGAAAACTTATAAATTGGAAAACTCCCTGAACTTGCTGAAAATTTTGGTCCCAAAAAGATACCTGCAATGTTTAGTCTGTGGCCGATTTTCTTCTTAAGTAGCTCCCAACTCTCTTTTTCGTTTAAACGCCTTTGCTTGTAGAGATAACATCCCACGTGAGTTTGATCGATGTGATCAGCGATTTCTACGCTACGTGTTGTGATCAGAACTTTGCTTCGGTTTTGTTTGGTCGGAAAGGCCGGTCTGAGTAAATCCCAGAATCCATTATACCATAAACCATCAAGCACGATAAGGCATCGTTTCCTTTGTTGAACGCCGAAAAGCTCGTTAACCAGCTCGTGAACTTTAAATACTCTATCGGGTTTCTTCCCCTTCTCGGGCTCGAGATTGAATAAAATCCATTGCAGGACATCCTCCAGCTTCCATTGCTGAGATACATAGATCCAAGCAAAAGCTTGGAAATGATTCTTGATTTCTTCATGATAGTAAATCCTTTTCGCGAGGGTTGTCTTACCAACACCAGTCTCCCCAATAAGGCACACGACTTGCGAATCCTGAACTCTATCATCTCCCACCAGACGCTCCACTAACGCCTCCAAATCCTCCTCAAGGCCGACAAAATCCGGCACTGCCTGATGCAAATGTGTTCTCCTCTGCTTCTGGATTCGCAGTTGCCTCGGTTCTATATGTCGAACTCGTGAATCTGATTCAAGGGCAGTGATCTTATCCTCAACAACCTTGATCATCGACCCAACATCCTTGAAACTGTGGCTTCTTTTGAAAACGCTTCCTTCTTTTCTTGATGAATCAAGTAAGAATTTTATTTCATACACAGCTTGTCTTGTCTCTCCAACCCATTTTCGGGTTCCTTCGTCAGATTCTTGACCGGATTCCGCAATCTCCAAAATGGACATTAACTTGGACAGATTCGTCTGAATAAGCTCGATTCGACCTTGTAATTTTGTCAAGCTTTTTAAATCTTCCTCTAGCAGCTCATTAAGAAGGCTTTGGATAGCATAAATTGCTATGTATACATCCATTGCTGGTGTAAAACCAGAAGCAATTTTTTTGCTAAAACAAATTTTTCAAAATAAATGTGAAAATTTTTACTCGGAAAAGTTGACTTTGATATAATATTTTTTTTCCACAAGTCGTCGTTAACGTGTGCTGGAATGGAATCTGCTCCTTTTAGTTGTTTGTGGGGACGTCTAAGGGCGGGTTTAGGTCGGCCCTTCCTCACTTTTATGACCCGCTGTCCCAAAATTAGACGTGTTCAATTCCACATGAACCCACAATTAAAAAAAAAATTCTATTAATTTATATCCAATTCAAATATAAAAAATCATAATAATATATTTTTAAATATACAAATATCATAATACAATAAAATTATTTCAATCGTAACATATTATGAACTAAAATTATGTATTGGAACCATTAAGTTTTGGATGATTAACAAAAGACGTGAAATTTATGAAGAATTAATACAGCTTAACCGAACTGAATTCATAAGAGAAACTAATAATTTATGTGTTAATGTTTCATGAGCCAAACTAATAGCCAATCCAACTAATCCAGATCAAAAATGATTTTGAAGCTAAATGATTCAAGTGTCACTGATTAGAGGACAATTGATGACCCTGTCTAACTGAATCAGTTAAGGTTTGGTGAACATTACCTGAGGTTGTCCTTCATTAATTTTCGGAGCCTTACTAAAATATCCGATAAGATATTTAATAATAGCTTTATCGGTCCATTAGAATGTTAGAGTTCACTGCATTATCCAAGATATACGATCTATCAGAAACGACAATGACATGACACAACGACCGTTCTATTTGGAAATGAATCAGATTGAAATTCATTATCGTTGAGATCGAAGACTATAAATAGATCGGTCAAATGAAATTTCAATGGTCAAACAATCCTTATTTGCGAAGCATTATTTTGAATTTCAAGTTCTTTACAGCCAAACTCTTCGAACTATTTATTTAGTACACATTCAAAGATCTATATCTCATCATTGAGGATCAATTCATACTAGTATATTTTATTGTGAAATACTTGTAATTGACATTAAGTCTCCTATTGATCATTTGTTTAAGTTTGAGAAATGTTTAGGAGTTTCAGTATGCAAGAGATAAATCATGTTGAATTGAGTTGTTGCAAATTACTAATAATTAACAAAGTATTTAAGTAAAATATTTCTTATGTGGAAGAATGAGTGACATATGAATTATTCAAATTTCCAAACATACATAAAAATGTATGTGCTTTTTACTTTCTGTCGTATCGTTTTGATAATTAAACTGTTTTTATCTTAGCTATCTTCCGTGTTCGAATAGTTTCAGTAAGCCTTTCCGCAAAGTATTCTACTCTTGGTTTATTGTACACTCAACTGAAGAGATTTACAACTTGACATTGCTAACTCAACTAAATTAATTTTGAAATTTCTGTTATTGTTTATCCACCCCCTCTAAACCATTCTTTTGATCCTAACATTATGAATTAAGTTATTTATTATTCAATATAATAAAAAAATATGAATGTATTATCAATAATATATATGCACATATATATACTTGTAAATATATATAGATATATATAATGGTGGAGCGAGTTTACTTAAATCTCATAACTCTGTCCCAGATTTTAATTATTTTATTGGTAATTATATAAGTTTATTTTCATGTTTAAATCCAGTTTTTTTTTTCCTTTTTTTGCACAATAAATAATCAAATAAAATTACTTATAATCTATTGAAAGTATAATAAAAGAAGGAATTATGGTAAATAGTTCTAAATGAATCAAGTTGGTTTATAAGCTTTTTTGCCCGTTTTAAAATATCTTGAATTTGTACATGTGAACCTATCAAATTTGAGTTAATCTTAAATATATTTAATATTTTTCAGTGGAATTCGATCTCAATTTATTTTAGTGTTTAATATTTTTTAAATGCAATATAATCTGATTGGATCGATTGTAGGATAATCGTTGAGCTACAATATCTCGGTTCTTGAAATATTGAACACCGATTAATTAATTAGAGTTTGGTTTTCAAACCAAGCGGAAGTTACTCAAAATAATCATTTGTAAAAACCAATTAAGCATTATGTAAAGCATTTAAAAGATATGAAAGTTGAATGAGTAAAAACATTTTGGTTGAAGCATTTTATCAAACATTGGTATGAATATTTTGATATTTGAAATACACATAAAATGTTTCAACAATACATATTAAAAACAGTAACAAATAAATAACTATAATAAATAAATAGACACAAATTTGTTTATGGATGTTCGGAGATTAAAAACTCTTGTGTCACTCATTTATCCCTAGGAAATTACCACTAGAAGACTTTGATTTATACGACTCCTTGTAGAAACCCATTTCAAATTAGGACTTATCTCTTGTCTAATTGAAACTCTTAGTACACTCTCGATTGTAGGCTGCAACATCACATTCCGCATAATGTTTAACGTCTCTTACGCCTAGACTACAAGCACAATCTTTAGTGTCTTTGTGTAAAGACTCACTCAACTAAATTTTGAAGCTCAACTTTCATGTATATGTGTGGGTGATTGTGTGTGAGGATTTAATCATTTACAGTATATTTATTTCTCAAATATATCCTCATACATTGGACTTACTATCATTCTAGCTAATTTTTTCATGTAGGCTGCTAATATTCTGAATCCCCTTCCAAGGCTTGTATTTGATCTTCAAGATATTGTATTTTAGGCTCCAAGAATGATATGTAGGTTAGACACAAGAATATGACATTTTGAAAAGTCTCTGTATTGTTTCTGATATTGAAACGATCATTACCGCCTTACTGGCCACTTTTTCCGAGCCTAACTGATTTTGACGTTTTTGTTCAGTTGGGCTCTTCAGCTAGACTGAACATTCAGTTTGGCTAGTATGCTAGAATGCTCATTCAATTTGGCTCGTCTCCTCAACTGGTCATTCATTTTTGCTCATTTGTTAAACTAAACCTGCTAAATTGGTCTTTCATTTTTGTTCATTTGCTCAACTGGTCATTCAGTTTTTCTCATTTGCTAAACTCGACCTACTAAACTGGTCATTCAGTTTGGCTCGTCTACTCAACTGGTCATTCAGTTTTGTTCATCAGCTAAACTGGTCATTTAGTTTTTCTCGTCTGCTCAACTAAACCAAATTGATGAAGTCTGTTGAAATCAACATTGCTTATTTCAGCATGCGTAGAACTTGTATTGTCATCATCATTTATCAGCATCTTACACTCTAATTCAGATTTGACTTGTGAATATGATTTGTCATCGTTTTAGTTTCGTAACACATATTGAATGTTTACATTTGGATAACCGAATTGATCAGGCTGACCTAAATACCGCAACTATTCATGCCCAACTGATTATTGTTTTTTGTGCAATCCGTTTGATCTTGCAACCATCAGTTTGTCTAGATAACATCCAATGTAGCCCAAATAACTTGAAATACACCTTATAAATTGAATTAATTTTATACAATTCTGAAATGACTTTTATTTTCAATTTATAGTTCAAATAGCTCACAAACAACTTAGAATATTTCAAGTTGAGCTCAAACATGAGCTACATTTGAGCCAAAAATATTTAATTATTTGAAAAACAATTTGAACTCGAATGATAATCTTAATTTTTTTTTTTTTGTATTTGGCTCGATTTAATTCTTTTAAACTCCATCATCTTAATCATAGCGCGATCATAACATTACCATATTATATGTACTTAATATAAAAAATTTTAAAAAACATGTTATAAACAAAAATAAATTTCAAAAATTTACCAAAATAATTATTTTAATTATTATAAAAAAAATCTTAGAAAATGTTTTAATTTTTTACACAAATGATAGTAACCCCAAAAAAATTTACACTCTTTGTACGCTCATTACATTTGAACATAGTTATCTAGTCACTTCGAGGAAGTAATAGATTGTTTCATTTTAAATACGACAAGTAATAATTAATTTAATGAGGTATGTTTATGAAAATTTATGTTTGTACCATTCGTAAAACTTTTTATATTACACTTTAATTTGTATTTTTATCAGAAATTTGAATTTCCAGGAATATATATGTCCGAGTCAAATAAATGCAACTTTCGGCTACAAACGCCTAAATGGACCAAAATATTGACATTTTCAACGATAATTAATACACAAAAACTGTTGTGAAATTGTTTTATTAGTCAATTTATGAGATAGATATTCTATTTGGGCTATCCATGAAAAAATATTATTTGTTTTGCCAAAAATTATTTTTTTTATTTTAAATATGTGTAAGATTGACTCGTGTCATGAATAAAGATTTGTGAGATCATCGTCTCTAATTAATATTATTGCTTTTTATGTTCTTTATAATGAAACTTCGATGAAGAAAACCGAATCTAGAAATCAAAGAAAGAATGTAATTTAATTTGTTAACATGGTCAACGTGAAATGTGATTTGTGTGCATATATATACAATATATATTGTATTTATTTATTTTCTAGTTATAAAAATAAAATTTATGTGAGATTATATTAGGGTTTTCCATTTCATGATTTACTAGTATTAATCTACAATAACAATTTTTGAGCAAAAATTCGATGCATATGTAATTTGAATCAACCGAGACATGTTACCTAAATTTATTAAATATGTTTATTTCTATATCAAAATTAATAAATGTTTATTATTTGTACTATTTATAAAAATATGATATCATACTTTGTGATTCTAATTAAATTTCACGAAATTGTTTATGTCCTTTTAGAAAAATAATAATATTTTTCATTTAATAAATTATATCTCATTGACTTCTCAAAAGTGAAAAATTCAATAATTTATCTATACAAATTATAAATGTGCTTAATATAATTACATCATTATCTTTCTTTAAAAATCATTGATCATCATCCAAACGATTATTACAAACTACAGTAAATAATCATAAATATTTTCAATATAATTACTCGTAGTTTTATAAAAAAAGAATTCTAAATTCCGCAAACACTTACCCATAAAAAAATGAATTGTACAAACATGCATGTAATGCATATATTAACAATAATCATAGTATTTTGTTTTAATTGTTTGAACCATGTAACACTCAATATACATGAATGCAATATTTCTTCAAAAATTGGTCTCTTATGATATAGTCTCACGCACGGACGAAGGCACATATATGAATACCCGGGCTAAAGTCCAATTTTTTTTGAACAATTTATATGTAAATTTGGTATGATTTTGGAATAATATGATACTAGCCCGGATAGATTAATTTAAAATATTAAAAAATTCTAGAGTTTAAAATTCTAGCCCGAGCAGAGCCATATTTCTGGCTTCGCCACTGGTCTCACGGATCTCTATCCGTGAGACGGGTCAATCCTGCTCATATTTACAATAATAAGTAATATTTTTGACATAAAAATAACATTTTTTCATGAATGATTCGAATAGAAGATTCGTCTTACAAAATTTTTGTGTTCTTTTCAAATACATATAGAAATTTATGGCTGATTTACAAGTAGTGCCAATTAGTTATGTGTCTCATCTCGTACATATATCGGCATTCAGCCATTCAGGCGCCCTACTGCACTTTATCTATCTATCTTCATGTTTTTTTTTACATTAAAAAAAATAAAATAAAATCAATCCCGGAGATCCCAAAGAACAACACAAGAAAGCCAAGATGAAATATTTCCATCTAGCCATTGGAAATCTAGATAAACATCTATCTTCATGTTGAATATATGAGTCGTAGTTAAATTGCTGAAGAAATAAAATTATAGATATATATATACACACCCAACATATAAAAATATTGTAGGATCGAGCGTTTGCCGCTTTACCAAAAGCTATAGCTAGTGATAATGGTACAACTCAAATCTTTTAAACCGCACAGCAGCTCAAGCACCACGGTTCGATGATAATTATTGCACTCAACAATCTCCCTCCCAATAATTGCACTCCTTGCAATCAATGGGAATCGAACCCGTGACCTTGGCTCTGATACCAATTGTAGGACCGAGCGATTGCCGCTTTACCAAAAGCTATAGCTAGTGGTAATGGTACAACTCAAATCTTTTAAACCGCACAGCAGCTCAAGCACCACGGTTCGATTGCTCTACCAGCAAGGACAATTATTGCACCCACTAAATATATATACTTATCGATTTTATTTTTCAAATACATCCAACAATAATATTATTTTTGGTCGTTAATTGTATTAGTCACCATCAAATTAGTTTGTGTTTTTGTTTCATGTGTGTAGACAAAATTTTCATATTATATACACGGGATATAATCTGTGTATCGCATGAGTGAGATATTAGTACTTAATAACACGTCTCTTTCACAATGGAGAAAGAATTATATCCCTCAAACTACAACTACAACTGCAACAACAACTACGGCGATACCAAAACTCCACATTGTAATCGAAATAAAATAACATAGAATAAAGAATTGGTCAAAAATATTTTGGACAAATAACATTAAGAACCCCTATAAAAAAATTTTAAAAAACATAAACCTCTATACAAAATTAATGATATTTTATAACCTTATTTTTTTTAAGTCGAGGCATAAAAATCCATGTAAATGACGGAAATGTATCTGATTTTTTTAAAACAAGGAGTTTTAAAATATCTTAAATTTGACATACAGAGTTTTATGCTTTTTTTAATAATTCAGAAGGGTAAGAATTTTTCATGGGTCAACAAAATAGAGATTCGTCTCACAAAATTTACTTGTGAGACCGTCTCGCAAAAGTTTTTATGTATAAAAATATGTTTCAAAAATAAATAACAAATATATATTATTTATATAAATATATGAGTTTGATTTGTGAATTTACTTAGTTATCATTTTTCCCACCATTACTTAATTAATTTTTTTATTTATTTAATTATTTATTTATGTACTTTTCAATTTTATGATTTAATTACCTAATTAACTAATTTATTTAATTGATACATTACTATGGTTTCTTTTTCCCACGATTACTTAATAATTGATAATTTTTTTAATTTAATTAATTAATTAATTGATAATTAATTGATACATAATTATATATTCTTTCAAATAAAAAAGTCGAATACTATTAATATTTTTTGCATATTTTTTTACTATGCATTCGTTCACGTGAAAAGTGAAGTTTGATTTGTGAATTCACTTAATTAAATTTTTTCCCACCATTACTTAATTAATGTTTTATTTATTTAACTTTTCAATTTTCTGATTTAATTACCTAATTAAATAATTTATTTAATTGATACGTTACCATATTCTTTCAAATAAAAAAGTCGAATACCATTAATATTTTTGCATATTTTTTTACTATGCATTCTTTCATATGAAAAGGTGGACTACTATTAATATTTTTTAAACCTAAAATATCTTTTTACGTTTTATAACCAAAAATGGTTCGTACTTAATTTTTTAAACTTCATATTAAATGAACATATAAATTTATGGTTAAAGGTTCATACTTAATTTTTTAAACTTCAAGTTAAATAAACATATATGTTTTATAACAAAAAATGGTTCAATCTTTAGTTTTTAAACTTGAATTTAAATAAACATATAAATTTGTGGTTAGTAGTTCAGACTTAATTTTTTAAAGTTCAAGTTAAATGCACATATAGATTTGTGGTTAGTATGTTTTAAACCTACTTTATATTTTATATTTTTATAACAAAAAATGGTTCAATCTTTAGTTTTTAAACTTGAATTTAAATAAACATATAAATTTGTGGTTAGAGGTTCAGACATAATTTTTTAAACTTCAAGTTAAATAAAGTTAATTTATATCAATTATTTAATTGATATATTGATACATCACAATGCATTCTTTTTCCCATTATTAGTTTATAATTGATAGATTTTTAAATTTAATTTAATTTATTTATTTAATTGATACATAAGTATGCATTATTTAAATAAAAATTCGAATATTATTAATATTTTACATATTTTTTTTACTATGCATTCTTTCACATGAAAAAGTAGACTGCAAATAATATTTTTTAAACCTACAATATCTTTTCTACATTTTATAAAAAAATGGTTCAAACTTATTTTTTTTAAACTTCAAGTTAAATAAACATATACGTTTTATAACCAAAAATGGTTCGAACTTTATTTTTTAAACTTCTAGTTAAATGAACATATAAATTTGTGGTTAGCTGTTCAGAATTTACACTGATAAAAAAATTAAGAAAGTGAGATAATAAAATATAAATCAAACAAAGAGAAGAATTTTTTTTTTTTCCTATATATCTTATTTATTGAGCAATGAACCTTTTATATGGAAATACACCAATGGAAAGAAGCGAAAACCAAGTAGCTGACATGTTTACCAGGTAGTTTGAGGGACTTGGTAAACATGTCAGCTACTTGGTTTTCGCTTCTCCGATAGATGAGATCAAATGTTTCTTTCTTTGTGAGGTCTCTTAAAAATGATATTTCACATCAATATGCTTGCTTTTTTCATGGAGGACTGGATTCTTTGATAGTTTTATCGTTGAACTATTATCACAATAAATTGCAATAGGATAATTATTCTTGAATTTAAGTTCTTCAAAAATTTTTTTCAACCAAATAGCTTGACATGCACATCATGAAGTTGCTGCAACAAATTCAGTTTCAATGGTTGATAAAGTAACAATTAATTGCTTTTTCGAAATCCATGGAACAACCGTTGAATCTAAGAGAAAAGCATATCATGGAGTTCTTTTTCTATCATCTCAATCTCATGCATAATCACTATCACAAAAAGTCAAAAAATCTTATTATTCTCCTTTCTTATAGTAGAGACCAAGTTCACGTGTTCGTTGCAATTATCATAAAATCCTCTTGTCAGCTAAAAGATTCATTTATGTAAGATTCTCCATGTATCTGTTTATGAGACTAAAAGAATACAAATAATATACGGCCTTGTTGCTACCAAATACATTAATCTTCCAACAATTTTTTTGTAAAGTGTGTTTTCAATCTTCTTTCCTTCACAATATTTGTTTAGTTTCAAACCACATTCTACGGAAGTACTTGCAGAATTGCATTTCTTCATATTAAATCTGCACAAAGCTTATTGAACATATTTCTTTTGGGAAATAAAAATCCCATGAGTAGATTGAACTACTCCAATACCAAGAAAATAATGCTTCTTGCCAAGATCCGACATATCAAACTTAATCATCATGAACTCCTTAAAATTGTCAAACTTGACACTATCATTACCCATGAATATAAGATCGTCAACATATAACCAAACAATGAGCATTTTCCTTCATCTTTAAATTTTGTACGAAGTGTATACTCATAAGGATATTTTTGAAAACCCAACTTAAAAAAATAAGCCTCAATTCGACTATATCATGCTCCTGGGACTTGCTTTAGCCCATACAAAATTTTTTTCAATCTATACACTTTATGCTCATTTCCAAACTTAATATAACCAGGAGGTTGATCGACACATATATTTATGTTCTTCCAAGTCTCCATGTAAGAACACCGATTTCACATCAAATTAAAAGATAGACCATGAATATTGTGCAGCTAATGCAATTACCAATCTGATTGTATCATGCCTTGCAACTTGTGCAAACGTTTTTTTATAGCTGACTCCAAACTCTTGTTTGTAACCTTTTGCTACAAACAGTGTCTTGAATTTGTCGAATTTTCCATTTTCTTTCAATTTACTCTTGTAAATCTACTTCACACTTATTGTTTTTGACCTTTTGGAAGCTCGGTCAGTTCCCAACTTTTATTTTCTCGATGGATGTGATTTTAGTAGCCATTGCCTTTTGCTAATTTGTTTCTTTGATGGGATCTTCGAAAGCTACTGGGTCACAGTATGAAAATAGAGCAAAATGAACAAATGGATCTTCAATTTGGTTAATACCAGTTCCCTCATAATTTTCCATCCATGTCGGTCTTTTTCTAACTCGTTGAGATCTTTGTTCATTTTTCGTCACACTGACTGAAATGTGTTGATTGATTGTTGATTATTGCTCGTTCTCTGCAGATTGTGCATTCTCCAAAGGATGATGCATTTCTTCTCCATTTTCTCCATCAAAATCATCTTGAATTTGTTGTCTAACAGTATTTTCATCATCGAAAAGTTATTGAACATCGTGAATATTTTTGTCATTGAGATTGCTGACTCTACCGATTCTCGTGTTAGTATCTATTTGGTTCAACTTTGAACACGAGTCTTTTCCGCGCATATATTTTATCTTGGTGACTTGTATCTCATAGTGATTGTGTTTTGTTAGCCAAATCAATCATGCCGAAAATTTTACTAGGTCTTCATTAACCTCCTCTAAACATCTAGCCAATCTTAACAACATATGATATTGAGTACATGTTGATAGTCATAGACTGAAAAATGAAAGTTAGAGAATTCCACCGTTCATTGTTGTGATTACAATTATTAAATAAAAAAAAGGAAATTTGGTTATTGCTTGTTGTTGAATTAGTTCAATGTAACTCGACATAGTTTATAGATAAAATAATGAATTCCTTCAAAAACATTGCTAAATAATTGAAATTCAATCATTATAAAAGATTGAAGGGTATGCGTATTAACTGGGATTCTAACATTTGTTTATATATTATTTTAATTGAAATTATTTATATTGTGTTTGTTTCATCCTTTTATTTTAATTTCAATTTATTTTAGTAATTTATTCGACTTTTTGTTAAAGTTAACTAAATAATTCTTCTTGAGATAGATTTTTAATATACCAACTTTTGTCAGACGATATTTGTACTTGTTATTAAAAGTTGACATGTACACTTGCAATAATATTTTTTTAACGATATTCAATTGTTATAAATTATTGTACTGAAAAAGCTCGATTAGCTAGATTAGACAGAAAATCATTATTTTTATATATAATGTATTAGAAGTTCAAGAGAATATATCAACAAATTTTCATTTACAACCAAGAAAGTACACTATTTATAATAAATATAATGAGAACCAATTGTTGAAAACTCCTACTAGAATCTGACCTTTGACATGTCTCTAACCATCATTGATCCTCATGCATATCAAACAATCCAAATGAACTCAAATATTTTGTAAAAATTATACTATTTCTTTACATCAAGCGAAAAAAACCAGCGAAAAAATCGATCTTTTCTTTGCGCAATTTGAACATCATAACAATGGCTTTTGTACTTCATTTATCACTTCCATTCTCCCACATTCAATCTTCGCATAACCCATTTACTAATGCATCGGAATCTTATTTTGTCATCTTTAATTTCTCAAGAACTACAAGAAACTGTAATATCAAGATCAAGAATGGCGTCATTTGCTAGTCATCTTTTAGTGATATTCTACTTCTAGGGTCCAAAGATGAGCTTATTGGGTCCCTTAAGCTCAAATTGTTGGTAAATATTATGTCTTTGCTCGAACTTTTTATTTATTTTATATCCTATGAATGGGCCCATCAAGATCAGGTCCAAACAAGAATTTGGACTCCCGGCCCATTCCTAACCTAGGTAAGTGGCCCATGATGGATCTCACGTACCCTTCTATAAATACAAGATTTGATTGTCTAATTGATTCATTCACTATATTGATTCTCAACAGCGTCCCTAGTTGCTCTCTTATATTAGTCCTCAATATCTGACTTGAGCGTCGGAAGGGCTATGTCGAGACACTCTCCCGCCCCCTTCTAACGGTCTCCTTCGTGATTTTAGGCTTAGAGTGAATTCGAGGTCTGCATTTGGGATAGCATCACATACTGGAAGGGAACCTTATATTTCTAGTGTGTATCACTTGACGCCGTCTGTGGAAAGCTTGAGATGAGACGTAGAGATTGGTAGGCCAGAGAGGAAGCAGAAGAACTAACTCAGTATCATCATGTCCTCAGACGAGACCCGAACAACCTCATCTTGAGACGGGAACTGAGAAACCTCGTCCTGAGACGAGACCTGAAAAAACTCATCCCAATGAGAATGTGGAGAACTTGACCCTGGAACAGTTAGGCAAATTCATTACAAGGACAGTAGACGAAGCCATGAAAAAGAACCAAGAGTCTATGTTTGTCGAAGAACAAGCTCTTCACCATGAAGAGGAGAATGCCGAGGGCTATCAGAGCAGAGTTGAAGAGATGCAGCCCCGTTCCAAGCGGGGAGAATCCTGAGATGGAGGAGATGTTGAAGGAGATAAGAATATTGAGGCAGCAATTGGGAAACAGAGCTCCAGCGCCTAGGAGAGAGAGTAAGTGGCTTCACCCAAGGACTGAGAGGAGGGGAATTATTCAAATCGTTGGTCAAGAAACCTCCGTTGAGCTATGCTGATCTTTTAGCTCGAGCAGAAAAGTACGTGAATCTAGAAGATTCCCAGCGGCACAGGAGGATGGAAAAGCTTCCCGGGGAGAGTAGGGTTGAGGGAGCAGAGAGAGGAGGTAGGAAGAGAGGCACATGTGAAAGAGAAGAGGATAAGGCTAGAGGTAGAGGACAATTCTCATCCCATGTTTCTTTGAATAGGAATCAGGACAAGGTGATGGAAGTGAGGGAGTCAGAAGGGAGGTGGGAAAAATCGCAGAGGGTTGAAAATGATGCTAGATCACCTCCGCCTGATAGACGAGAGGGATCCTCATCCGGGAGTCGGCCAAGGTCTTGCCCGTCCCCTAGGCGAGGTCAGGGCCCTCCCTGGATAAACCATTGGGTAGTAGAGCCGAGAAAGGAATGGCGGGTTCAAGATTTCCCTCGAGAGCATGCTGATCCAAAGAGGAGAATGAACGAGGATAACTATCCTACGAAAGTAATAATTCATATGATCTCGGGAGGTACTACCGATGGAGACTCCGGGCGAGCTTGGAAAGCACACAGAAGAACGTTGGAGAACTATAAGATATCCAGGGATGCGGACTTACTACAAGATCTCATCATAAGCTTTGGTCCGGAAGACCTCCGAGGCGTCGTGGCTCCACATAATGATGCCTCGGTGGTGACGGACACCATTGGTAATTACGAAGTGACAAGGATCTTTATTGATAATGAAAGCTCCATTAATATTTTGTTCAATACATATGAAAGTGGAAGGATTTGAGTTTGAGCAGGTCTATACCCATTTGTATGGGTTCGCGGGACAGGTCATTCAGCAATTGTGTCAAATTGGTCTTCCCTTATCCGTGGGGAGTGATCCTCGACGGGTAACAAAGATGATAACCTTCACGATGATAGATACTCCATCATCATATAATAAAATTTTGGGACGGACAGTCCTAAAGGATTTTAGAGTCGTAGCTTTCACCTATCATCAGAAGATTAAGTTTCCTATGAGAAAAGGAGTTGGATTCTTGTGCGAGACCAAAAAGTCGCGCGTCGGTGTTATGAAGGGGTAGTAAAGGGAGAGGGGAAGAGAGCGCGTACAGAATTCAACGTGATCAGGAGGGGAAGAAGCGGTGATAAGGGAGGAGATTCAGGAGATAGCAGACGAAGAGCTAGAAATTGTAGAGTTGGGGTTCAAGAAGATGACACTGAAGATAGCCCATGACCTTGAGCTGTTGGAAGAGAAAAGAGAGGCCGCGAGCATTCTCATGGAAGCTTATGAAAATCATATAGCTCATTCTTACAATCGTAGAGTCATTCAGAGAAGCTTTTAAGTGGGTGATTTGGTCTTGGGGAAGGTGCAAGAGGAGCAGAGAGGAAAGTTGGCCGCAAAGTGGGAGGGTTTTTTCAGAGTGATCAAGAAGTTTAATTCTGGAGCCTATTACTTGGAGGATGCAAAGGGAAAGGCTTTAAAAAGGCCCTGGAATGCTTACCACCTTAGAGAATATTACTCTTGACTTTATTGTTGATGTATTTTGTTTCTGAATTTTTCCAATGTAATCGGCTGAAATTTAAATTCTTGTATTAAGTTCGTGGTTGTTGTTGTACTATGAGGTTAACATGAATTGAATTTTACCTACTTAGAATGAGCCTAGTAGAGGAGAAGAAGTGGGGAGAATGAAAATTAAATTTTACCTACTTGAGTTATGCCTAGTAGAGGAGAAGATATGGAAAGAATGAAAATTAAATTTTACGTACTTGGGCTATGCCTAGTAGAGGAGAAGAGTTTGGGGGAATGAAAATTAATTTTACCTACTGAGGTTGAGCCTAGTAGAGAAGAAGAGGTGGGGAGAATGAAAATTAAATTTTACCTAATTGTGCTGAGCCTAGTATAAGAGAAGAGGTGGGGAGACTAAAAATTAAATTTTACCTACTTGGCAAAGAGTTGGGATGAATGAAAATTAAATTTTACCTACTTGGGCTATGCCTAGCAGAGGAGAAGATGTGGGGAGATTAAAAATTAAATTTTACCTAATTGGGCTATGCCTAGTAGATGAGAAGAGGTGAGAAGATTAAAAATTAAATTTTACTTATTTGGGCTATGCTTAGTAGAAGAGAAGAGTTGAGGTGATGAAAGTGAAATCTATATTTATCCTATCATGGCTCGACCTAGGTAGAGGAGCTTGAAGTGAGGAGGGTGAGTGTTAATAATTTTACTTCTAAGGTTGAAGCCTAGTTGTGAGGCCCGGAGCCGAGAGGTCGGGGGTGATCGTCGGTGCCATGAGGTTGCACGGATAATGAGCGGCTTCTGGCAGGCTTCTAGGAGAAGGGAATATGATTGAATCCATCTTACACTGGAAGGAAATGGATTCCAAAATTGTTCTGGTATGGGACTGTGCAGTTGAGGAGTGTTTAAAAGATTTGATTGGTACAATGGAGACAGTTGTCAAATACGGGGCTTTACACTAGTATAGGAGCTTGAGGTGGTGAGAGTCTTCACTTGATGTATGGAGTGTGATGGTTCATAATTTTCTTACGAATGCTAAAGCCTAGTAGAGGAGCTTGAGGTGGTGATGGTAAAGGTTAGAGTCTAGTAGATGAGCTTGAGGTGGTGAGGGTGAAAATCTTAAAATATGGAGGGTGAGGGTTCATAATTTTTCTACTAAGATTGGAGTCTAGTAAAAAAGCTTGAGGTGGTGAGCATGAAGATTGAAGCATAATAGATGAGCTTGAGATGGTGAGAGTGAAGTTTGGACCCTAAGTAGATGAGCTTGAATTGAGGAGAGTGAGGTGCTTGAAGTATGAAGGGTGAGTGAAGTACTCGTTTCTCCTACCTAAAGCCTAGTAGAGGACCTTGAAGATGAGGGCGAGATGGGCGAGGATGAGGCAAGGCGAGGAAAGGACGTGGGGCTGGCAGAGGCTAGGCAGAGGCGAGGCGAGGCGAAGGGAGAAAGAAGCGCGAGCTTGGAAGGGCGAGGGCGAGATGGTGAGGCTGCGGGCATGGGTGAGGCGAGATGTGATAGCGGCGAGAGGTGGGGCTAGGCGGCTAGGGCAGGCTAGGGACGAGACGGGCACAGACGTGTACGAGAGGTGGGGCAAGGGAGCGAGACGAGCACAGGCTTGGACGAGGGGAGTTAGGGGCCAGACAAGCGAGTGTACATGCTGCATAGGCGAAGCTAGGGCGAGCGGCGAAGGAGAAGGGCGAGGGCGAGGCTGGAGGCGTGGAGGGTGAGGCAAGGGGAGAAGGCGTGGAGGGCGAGGCCAAGGGATGGGGTAATAATAAAGAACGTGAGCGAGGGACGAGCTGCAAAGTTGGATGAGGCTGCAAGGGCGTGGGTGCGAGTTTGCGAAGGTGTGGATGAGGAGCTAGCAGGGGCAAGCGCGTTAGAGGAAGAAGCAAAATGGAGAGATACTAACTGAAGGGTGATTGATGGAAGGTACGCCCAGGGATGTGGACAGTGCAATTAATCGAACTTCGAACCTGCGATTTAGTTCGACTTGGGAAGGGAAGACTGGTGCTATCCTATGATGGGCCCATCAAGATTAGGCCCAAACAAGACTTTGGACCCCCGGCCCATTCCTAACCTAAGTAAGTGGCCCATGATTGATCTCATGTACACTCTTATAAATATCAGGTTTGAGTGTCCAATTCATTCATTCACTGTATTGATTCTCAACAGCGTCCCTAGCTGTTCTCTCATATTCGTCCTCAGTATCTGACTTGAGCGTCGAATGGACTATGCCGGGGCACCCTCACTGCCCCCTTCTGACGGTCTCCTTCGTGATTTCAGGCCTAGAGTGAATTCGAGGTCTACATTCAGGCTAGCATCACCTACTGAAAAGCGAACATTATATTTCTATTGAGTATCATTATTTATTAATTATTAATATATTATTATTATTATTATTATTTCTTGAGTTCAGATTTTGTTTGATTCTGAGGTTAATACTGAATTATTAATATATTATTATTATTTCTTGAGTTCAGATTTTGTTTGATCCTGAGGTTAATACTGAATTGTTTTTCAGGTTGGTTTTGTTTTTGGTTAGTTCTTGCTAGATTTATTTTATTGTGGGATCCAAGAAATCCAATTGGATGAGAGGTTTATGCAATTTTAAAGTGAGAGTCAGATTTCTGCGGTAAAAAGAAAAAACAAAGATAAATATGGATTGACTGATCATCGGAATTTTTATGTCTACCTGGATTGACTGATCACTGATTGGTCGATCACCTTGATTGGTTGTCCATCTGGATTGGATGTCCCTTCGGATTGACTGTTCTCAGATAATATTATTTCTTAGTTACATTAGTTTGGCACCATTTGTGGGAAGGTTACCTCGTCACTGATAATGCAAACTCAATCACACACGAATCACAATGCTAATGGACAATAAGGACGCCCGCTTCCCACTCCTCTATAAGACACAAATTTATCTATCACCCAAGAAGCCTTAATGGCCCTAATGAAGGAGACAGCCACCTTTAAATCCAATAACGGGGACAACATATGAAAAAGATGAGGTTACCATCAGCTACGCGCCCACTTCTGATCGCAGACCTCACACATGCATGTGAGAAGATAAACCTTTGGCAATTTAGATTTCTTCACACCCCCTAAACAAGTCATAGCGACTATAAAAAAAATTCAATAATTCATAACGACACTAAAAAAAGTCTTAGAGAGTTTAAAAAAATCGAACAAGTCATGGAAACTATATTAAAAAAAAACTAGTCATAGCGACTATAAAAAAATAAAATCATTGAGACTATAAAAAATAAATCAATAGGTCATAATGACTACAAAAAAAAAAAAAATTTATCATTACAATTATAAAAAATAATTTACGAAAATCATAACGACTATAAATAAAATAATAATAATGGATACTGTAAAGACCCAAGTTCCAAACTGCATGTGCCACCACCCAGTGTATTCGACATAAAAGAAAGGTTGATTTCTCATGATTTCTACAAAATAGAACATTGGACAATAGCTTGCAGCTAATGTAACACAAGAAACATATATAAATATAAATGAATGCGACACAAATATACTTCATTCGCCCAAAATTTAACTATTCCTCTAGATTTTTACTCTCGATCATATCCATCTAGCTACAGTTGGGGTGGGAAAAAATACCGAATTTTCGGTATACCGAGATTACCGTACCGAAAAAATGTCGAATTTACCGAATTTTCGGTATACCGAAGATTTCGGTACGGTACGGTAACAATACCGAATTTTTCGATACGGTAACAATATACAATTTGAAATTTTCGGTATATATCGAAATACTGAAAAAATATACAAAAAATTTAAAATATATAAAAAATTTTAAAATATAAGGTTTTTTCGGTATAAAACGGTATATGCCGATACCGTACCGAAATCTCGGTATACCGTACAATTTCGATATAATTAGTATGCTAGTTATATATACCGAAATTTTCGGTAAATATGGATTTTCTTATACCATAATTTTCGATACAGTATAAAATTTTCAGTACGGTATACCACCTCTAAGCTACACTTACTTGAGAGCAGGGGACTTGTGATGATCAAATAACCCAATTTTAATTATTTTAGTCCAATTAATAGCATATTTTTAATTATTATAACTGACTCGATAATAAAATTGGGATGAATAAAATTTAAGTTATGCCCATATAGGGCCCAAGCTCGCATGATTTTGAAAAACCTTATAAATTACTCAAAGTACTCACATTTTAGGGAGATTTTTCATTTTACACTCTTGCTTTATCACGAAAACTACATCGAGTGATCGATGATTTGAATACTGAAGGGTTTTCACTGGGTAACCTGACATCTTTAATTCTTGTTTGTGACGCATGTGACAACTCACGAAACTTGCTTTTTGGGAATTGTCAAAGTGGCATTTGTCATCCAGGGTTGTTTGACCACCCGGATTGTCATCAGTGGAGTTGGCAATCCCCTCGGATTGGTTGATCACCAGAATTTGATGTCCACCCGAGTGGATGGCTATTCACCCGAATTGGGTGACCACTCGGATTTGTTGATCACCGGCATTGGTTGTGCCATCTGGATTGGAAGTCACTCAAATAATATTATTTCTTGTCTACATTAATAAGATTAAAAAAGTCGTTATTACATGAATTAATAAATTAATGAGTAAATAATTTGATCCCGCAAGTCGCGACCACTTATATGTTTCGTTATTGCGTTTTACCAAAAATTATAATCAATAATAACAATACAATTATAATTATAATTTTTTAAACATTTAAAGATATGAACACAAATTTAAGCAAGTATCCAACCGTCGGCACTCCTCTGGCCATCACTGGTCCAAGGGGACATTAGGTGGCCTCACCATTTTCATTCAAAAAATCCAAATTAAATCTATTGATAAATTTATTATTTTATTATAAAGCAATAATTATATTTGATTTGATAATAACCAACCAATCGAAGCAGGGAAAGAATCGACCTTTTTCGTTGCCCATGGCTTCTGTGCTTCCTTTATCACTTCCATTCTCCCACATTCAATCCCCACATAACCCATTAAGTAATGCATCCGAATCTTCTTTTATCACCTTAAATTTCTCAAGAACTGAGAGATTTCAGCGCAGAAGAAACTGTAATATCAAGAATGGCGTCATTTGTCAGTCATCTTTTACTGATGTTCCACTTCTTGAGTCCAAAGATGAGCTTATTGGGTCACTTAAGCTCAATTTGTTGGTAAATATTATGCCTTTGCTCGGCTTTTTTTATTTATTTATTAATTATTAATATATTATTATTATTTCTTGGGTTCTGATGTTGGTTGATCCTGATGCTAATACTGAATTGTTTTTTGGGTTGATTTTGTTTTTGGTTAGTTCTTGCTAGATTTATTTTGTTGTGGGATCCAAGAAATCTAGTTGGATGAGAGGTTTATGTAATTTTAAGGCGAGAGTAAGATTTTCTGGATAAATAAAAACAAGGATAAAATATGAATGTTTCTTACTGAACTTAATTTGTTGAGAATGCTTTTTTGGTTGAATAATATTGTGTACTCTTTTCTATCCTTGTTGCCATTCGAAAAGAATTATTAAAAATAAAAATAACAACTCAATCCATATGAGACATCTTACAATTTTACTTCTTTGTTATGTATTTAAATCCATTGGATCAAGTGGATTTTCATACGTCCCAACCAGATGTTGGGTCATTGGTTTGTCTAGATCTTACTATTAGTCTTATGGCTATATTCATGCCTTAATGTATCATAAGTCATCTGAAGTACACACCGTACTTTAGCCATAGAGTCCTAAGGTCATGCCCTTGACAGAACATTTAGGAAATCCAGGTGCATACACAAGTGGCGAATTTCCGTTAACGGAATACCGAATTATGTAGACAATAAATTGCCACCTTGTGACCCTCACGGAGTCATAATGCAGTGTTTATTGAATAAAGCTCTTGTCTTATCTTGGGTTGTGACTTGTGAGCTTAATGATTCTTCATGACAACTCAAATTCCCTAATTGGCTGATGAGAATTATTTGGTGACTTTAGGATAAATGTCATGGGTTTTATAGAATTATAACCTTAGTCAAAGATTTTTTTAACTTTCTTTGACAAAAAACCTATTATACGTTGTACAATGTGTAAATAGTGAGTAGATGACATAAACACATGATCCCAAAAGTCGGACGATGTTTAGAAAATTGATATCAAAATCATTGGCAAAAAAAGGTTAAATACTTAAATTTTCTTATGGATCATCAGATGAATCTATCTCCTATTAGCAGTTACTAGTGTGTGCTGATGAAACGTAGCTACGGATCAAGATTTTTGGTTTCAAATAAGCTAGATAGATAGATTGATAGATAGATATTCTCTTGTTACTCAGCTGATTGACTAGGAACACAAATTTTAAAAAATGCAGTCCCAAAGAATGAATCTCATGTTTTCACGTAGTATACAATCACATTCCTGTGAAATGTACGTCTATACCAATCTCAAGGTTTTCATCTATGAGCACACATGGGTACTGAGCTAAAGTTTTGCCAAAATAAAATATATTGAAATATATACGTTGCAAGCATCAAAATTTTAGAGACTACGGTTGCTTGTTGAGCATCTACTCAACTTTATGTTACCAAAACGAACATTTGACTAAAAGAAGAACAAAATTGAAAAATCATTAAATTTGTGATATAACAACACAAAAGAAACGAGTGTACTCAAGCAGCCAAACAAGAAAATAAGTTTTTGTATGAACAAATATTGTATCGTATATTTGATAAGTAGGATCTTGTGAAGGATGATTTGTTTTCTCGATTGGAAGTAAAAAAAAAAAAACTGTATTTGGTCTTCATTGCAGAGTACTGTTTCTGGTTTAAATAGAGGCCTTGCAGCAAATGAAGATGACTTGCAGAAAGCTGAAGCTTCTGCAAAGGCGCTTGAATGTGCTGGAGGTTCTGTAGATCTGTCAACTATTGATGGTCTTGATAAGCTTCAAGGACGGTGGAAATTAGCTTACAGCAGTGCATTCTCATCTCGGACTCTTGGAGGTAGCCGTCCTGGACCACCCACCAGAAGGCTTCTTCCTATAAATCTTGGTCAGGTATGCATGCTCGTGCAATACAATATGCTTAGCTTATTTTTCAGAAATAATTTAATTTTAAGGTATTGGAGTTGAGACACATGGTCTGATTCTAGTAGATTATCATTCTCATCCTATCATAAATGAGTGTGTGATGCATTTGAAAACTTCTTCTTGCTTATTCTGGATTCGGAATGTTAGAAACTAAATAATTACATTGTGGAATCAGATGTTATATTCAGATTTCGATGTGTTTTTTATATTATTTAATATTGATTTACTTATAAGAACGATAAATTAATAGAGTTTTATCACTCGGGATATTTTTCATGAATGTAATGTAGGCCTTTTCGGTCGAACCACATGATTTTGTGTTGTGTTGTGTTGTGTTCTCTATTTACTGTGTATCTGACATTTATTTTTCAATAGTAAAATTGAATAAAGGAAAAAAGATTAATATCAGTATGAAGAGGGGTTAGAGTAGAAACATTCATATCAAGAGACAGAATGGTTCTTTCTTTGACAGCAATAAGTATCATGTTTCATATATAACTTCTTTAGATACGTGAATTTCACCCATCCTATATTTTTATATTTTATTTGAAAATTATACATGAAATTGTTTTCCCAAAAAGCAAAATTGAAATCCTGGTTCAGTCTCTATATGCATTAAGGAAATCATGTCTGGTACTTGCCCTTCGGTTATGCTGGTTACATAATACCATTCTTCTTGAAAAGGTGTTCCAAAGAATCGACATCTTAAGCAGAGATTTCGACAACATAGTTGAACTTGAATTGGGAGCTCCATGGCCTTTACCACCCGTCGAATTGACTGCAAGTTTAGCCCACAAGTTTGTGCTCATAGGTTAGTACTTCACATTGTTATTTTGGTTCAAATATTTTCATTAAATTTTCTCATGGTATTTATTAAAACTACTATTTTTTCATTGAACAGGAACTAATAGGATCAAGATAACTTTCGAGAAAACAACCGTGAAAGCAACTGGAAACTTATCACAGCTACCACCGGTGGATATTCCCCATTTGCCAGATGTGTTACGGCCTCGATCCAATACTGGTACCGGTGAATTTGATGTTACCTACCTTGACTCTGATACACGTATCACTAGAGGAGATAGAGAAGAGCTCAGGGTTTTTGTTATCTCATAAGTTTTGGAAGGACGGAAATCATATATATTTTAGTTTGTGACTGATTCCTTTTCTTTTCATCTCCTTTCATGTGCGAGATTTGTATAGAGGGACAAAAATATATTCAGAAATGATACCAAAGCCATTTGACTTTCCTTTCTTGTAAAGCATTGCTTTTGGATATCAAAATTTTATTTAATTAGTATACAAATTAGCATCTACAGGGATTTGTTTTTTACATTATCATATATTCATAAACCTTATCCCACATGAGAAAAATGGAACAAAGTGTGTTTGAACAGCTACAGGAGGTTGAGATGCTTAAAGAAAGACTTTTGGAGGGCATGAAGACTCCAGATTTACAATGAGCATGAAAATCCCAGGGATTCACCCCTTACAAATACTCTCGTTCTTGGGGTAAGCCTCGACTATCTTTATTTCCTATGTTTCTTGATTATAAAATGGTTTAAAAAGGGGTTGATTGTGAAACAAGATTCATTTCAAAAGGTGAGCTGATAATGAAGCTCGTTTTGCTGTAACTTTGCTTGAGACTTGAGCTGTATATGCACATGAAGCTCCACATGTATGCATGGGCAATATGTTGGAGAAATAGACCTTAAACATATCTAACTATTCAAAATGTAAGATTAGATTATCATTTAACATTGTGTCCGAGTCATTTAAACGTTTAAATTACCAGTAAAAAGGTGAAGAGACAAAGAACACAAAATATAAAGAGTGAAAATTATTGGTCGACCAACAAAATATCTCGGCTGTCATACTTGTCATGATGTTTTCATATTGTCCAATCCAACACTGCCCTGCAACCAAACGATATGCATCAACATGGATATGTAGTGCATTTCTCTCCTGTATTGATCGATGTAACTCGATTTTACATTGAAAAGAGCAGAGAGCTTACCAGAAACTTGTGAATGCTTAAAGTGATCAGTGAGAAATCTGTGCAGAATTTTTGTATGTCTCCATGGATGTCACCTTGTGTTCCAATCACCTCCATGAACTTCTTCTTATCCGGTGCTAGCTTAATTGCAACCTTATTTTCCCACCAAATAAATTCAAATTTACTTCAGAAATATACATATATATATATAATGGATGAATTTGATAAATCATATATTACCATAGAACTTGAAGTAGCAAGCCAACCATGCCATTTTTTCAAGGTCTTGGTGTATGAATCGTTGTAAACTTGGGACATCGGCCAATCTTGATGTTGTTCTAGATTATGCAATAGCTCGACTAGAAAATCAATAGCTCTGCCACAAAATGAGAATAGTTTGGTTTGAGAATATATGCAGCAAATTTGTAAATGCTAATAATAACTATTAACACAGTTAATAACATATATAATATTTATTAACATAAAAAGTATTTAACATTAGTTATTCAGACAAAAAAAATGTTACATATTTTACAGATGATGGCGATGATGATAGCTAGCAAGGTCGCATTCAACACTACTCATATACTCCATCAATTGCACAAGAAATTTTTGTAGATAATGATTAGTCAAAAAATTTCATGGAAAATTACAATTTACGTCATCTATCTTTACCTCTTTTGGTTAAATTGGATTGTAGTCAACGTGCGTGTCGATGTGCTAGTTGTTATAATACTTATGTCCCGTATAAAAGTTTGAATTGATTAATAAATAGTTAAAATAGGCTTCTATAGTAATTCTCGAATCTCGATTAACCATTTTCGTATAATGTGGACAGGTAAAGAATAGTTATTAACAAAACGCGTTCCCGTGAACCTAATAAGTATTACCTTCATACCTTGTTAACCAGAGAAGTGCATTGGTGCAGCTAGAGGATGATTTAGCAGTGTTTGTCTCGATCTCAGCTTGTATCAAGCTGTACAAGTAGTTAAATCTTGATGGATTTGACTTGTGCCTTGATTCCAGCCTCTGGAGAAATATTTTTTTTAAAAAAAAATAATTAATTTAGAATACAAATATTTAAATTGATGAATTATTTTATGAAAATATATACTACCTTTTATCACTAAAAATTAATTAAATTACTCTCTTAAATGGAAATTTTCGCTCGATGAAATCTTACCGATATGTTGCTATTGATGTCTAATTTTACGATTGTCATGGCTGGCCCGAATTTATCTATATAAGATATTAACAGTCGCATTAAAATTTCGAAATAAAATGAAAGGAAATACGAATTTTTGTTTAAAACCATTCGAAAATCGCGAAAATTCAAATTTTCGCAAACTCCGTCAAAGAGAAAAATGATGATTTACATATAAAGAAAAACTATAATATCTTAAGTTGGCATTATAAAGGAGAAACATATTGAACCAACCTATAATAGGGATTATGAGTTTGCACACATTCAAGAAAGGCTTGGTTAGCAAATCCCCTTCTTCAGATTTCACATGCTTTATACCTTCCAAACTGAGAATAAACACGGATCGATCTTCCATTTTCATCAGTTATATATTTATTTCTGTAAGAAATAACAAAAAAAAAAAATAGATAACTTTGTTCGAATACTTTAAATAACGCATTATAAATTAAATCCATGTCGTCATTTTCAATACGAGTTAATGGCATCATATGCAAGTCGAATTTATAAAAAAATAATGATTTATTATACGCTTTAAAAATAATTTCCAATTCTCTAACCGCGAAATTATTTGAAATGACATAAAAAAAAGGGATTTGCAGAAAACGTATCTGATAATGTATAGTTAACCTGTCTTCTATGAGAAAAGCAAATTCAATTCATGATAACAAGAAGAAAAGGCTAAGAAGAAAAATCGATCCGCGATAAAATTGTTTTATAGATTATAAATCAATTACATGCAGAAAAAGTAAAAATAAATAAAGAGATAAATAAATATACCTGAAATTTAGATTTGCAGAGAAAGTTTGATCATATTCAGGCCAAAATCTGAGTCTGTGTGTGGTTTTTGTGGTTAAAAGAATTTATGATTTATATTTAAATTGAAGAGGTGAAATAAATTTGCCCTAACTGATTTTCAAAATTCCCGCTGTTTATGTGGTGGGTATGTTTGATGTTTGGAGCCTCAATCATTAGTTAAAACCTATATATTTAATTTTCGAAATTTCAAAATAAAAATATGCATAATATTAAATTCACGATCTTCGATTTTTCTACCAATTTAAAAGCGTAGAATGAAGTCTATAAACTAGAAAGATCATTTAAACTAGTTACTCTACACACGTGATGCGTGTGTATATAGTCTTTTATTTATCATTATCGATGGACTAAAGTGAAATTTGACAAATTATGGAGGGACTAAATTGATATTTGAATTGTTGAAATAAAAAAATAAAAATAAAAGTGTGTGTTGAAATTAAAAACAAAAACAAAAACAAAAGTGTAATATTAATATCATATAAAGGTAAAGTTGGAAGAAAAAGTTGATGTCCTTCCTAGGTAGTTATTATCATATCCTCACACTTAATAATATAGTATAGATATACGGTCCTAAGCATAGGGCAAAATTTAAAAATTGGGATGATCATGTATATGTATATTCCTACGTGTCGAATCAGAAGTGTTCAGAAACTGAATCAAACTGTAAAATCAAACCAAACTGCATACTTTGAATCGATTTTCTAGCAAGCACGTTTTTTTATTGGTTTTAAAATCTAATAAACTGTAAATATTAGTTTGGTTCAAACCTTTGATAAAAATAAACCAAACAAAACCGACTGCATTCATATAAAAAAAAATCATGTAATAAGTCTTGTTTATTTAATTTGATTTTTCTTGTACATTAGTATATTTTATTTGATTTTTAGTTTCTATTGTATTATTAGTGAGTTTTGTAAGTTGTAACAATACTATTATATTAAAAATTTTATTTATTACAGATTTTAATCCAAACAAACATAATTATAACCCTAAAAGTCTAGGTTTTTTATAAGTTTCAAAATATGTAACATTCATAAGTTTTTTAGTATATAGTTTTATATGTAATCATTTTAGTTCAATAAAATAAAATGTAATCTCAATTTTGTCAAATTTCAATTGCTGCTATTTCCAAATTACAATATATGATGCACTAATTGAGTATAAAATTCAAAACTTAAAATTAGTCATCTAAATCAGACCAAACTAAACCAAACGGAAATTCATCGCTTGAGTTAGTTTCTTTATAAAAAATAATTTGTTTGGTTTGGCTTAGTTTGAAATTTTGTAAAACTAATAAAATATGGTTTGGTTCAAATGTTTATCTAGAATTGAACCAAACTGCAGTTGAAAAACCTTACTTAGAACAACGTCGAAAGATGAACTATTCATGTTGGGGTTTTTTTCTTAATAATTTTTTTTAAAAAAAAAATCAAATTTAATTTGAATGGTGGAGTTTTGCAGAAGTACTGTACAAGTTCACCATGAAGAGTTTGCAGCGTCTGCTCAAGGCTGCAATGGATAGAGGTGGTCGGTACGATATACCATACCGAAAATACCGACATGAGAAAATGATATCGTTACCGTACCGAATTTTCGGTATACTGAAAAATCAGTATGCTGAAGTTTTGGTACGCTATCTATAAAATACCGTCATACCGAAATTATATATATAAAAAATTCATTCTTTTGTAATTCTAAGGCCAATGATCACTAATACTAAACAAATACCTCAAGACAGTCAAAGAGACTCGGAAAGATATATACAAAACAAATTCATCAAGACAATAAACATCAACCGCAAAAATGTGTGGAGATCCAAGACATCAATTAACACCAATAAACTTTAACTGCAACATGTGCAACTTCTTCATCCGCTATCTTTGCAACAATGTCTGAGGTCCTGTGATTTCTGAAGCATATCAGCTTTTTAAAAAGTCGAGGCTCAGCATCAAGTCTTCTAGCTAGCTGTAAGGTTAAACGACAGAGATAAGACTTCTCAACATTTTAAATTCTCAACTATGAGTCGAGTTGCTTCACTGAACTTTGATTTGGACTATTCCAACATGATGAGTCCAAACAGAAGTTAAATTCTTTAGTTTGATACGATATCGATATATATAGTTTTATATCAAAAAATACCTTATATTTTTAAAAAATTTAACTTTATTATTATTTAAAAATATTATATTTTTTTAATTTATATATATTATTTCGGTATATATCGAAAATTTCAAATTTCATACCATTACCGTACCGAATATTTCGGTATCCTCGTTATATCGAAAATTCGGTATTTTTAGGTACGGTAACCTTGTTATATCGAAAATTCGGTATTTTTTCCCACCCTTAGCAATGGAGTTGTAGGCTTTTTAATTTTCTTTTGTTTTATTTAATGTCATGTTTTCTTGTGTAATAAAATAAGACTTGAGGTCACGTACTAATTTAAAAGACAAATAATTTTCAAATAGTAGATATCTTGTGAGAAGTTTTTATGGATTTTCATCTGTAAGACGATTCGATCTAGTCCACATCTATAATTAAAACTAATAATTTTAACATAAAAAGTAATCATTCTTCATTGGTAGGGTCGGGTCAAAAATCAATATAAAAAATGATTCGTGAAACCGTATCATTGGAGTTTTTTTTATTTAAATGATGGTATAACGGACAAACATTTTTAAAAAAAATATTTTAAAAATATCAAGTAATTTATCTTTAAAAAAAAGTTGTAATCTTTTTAATTTTCTAAAAAAATTCTTTAAATTATTTAAAAACAGGTTGGTTTACTTTTTAAAAAAATAAAGAAAGGTGAATGTATGTTGGCCTACTTATTTTTTATTTTATTTTTACTAATAATATGATTAATAGTTGTATAATAATAATAAATGGAATATGTAAAATTCTTGAATTTTTGTAGGCAAGATTTTTGAAAAAATAAAAGAAGGTGTGTATATATGTTTTGTTTTAAAAAAATTAATAATTTTTATTTTTTGAAAACTAAACCTATATATTTAAATAAATGAATTTTATTAAATTTAAAACGAGAAAAAATTCAAGAATTTTGCGTGGGAATTTTTTTATAATTTTCTATATTTCATTTATTATTCTAAATATCGTTATTATTTTTTAATTAATCATATTACTAGTAAAAACAATTAGTAGACACAAGTAAATTCACACTCCTTTTATTTTTTTCTAAAATTTCACTTATGGCAATTATTATTATTATTATTATTATTATTATTATTACTATTATTATTATTATTATTCCAACTATTAAATATATTAATAGGAAAAATAAAATAAAAATAAAGTGGACCGATACACATAAATTGTCATTTATTTTTAAAAAACTAAACCAAAGCATATTTAAATAAGTTAAATAAATTTTAGAAATATAAAAAGACTAAATCTTTTTTGAAAAATAAATTACCTAATATTTTTAAAATATTTTTTTTTTAAAAAAAACATGATTTTCCAGTTCATCGCCATTTTCAAAATATAAAAAACTTCAATAAGACAGTCTCACATATTAATTTTTGTGAGCCGGTCTTCCGATTCGACCCAACCCATAAAAATTATTATTTTTTGTATTAAAGTATTAGTTTTTATAGTAGTGATGAACCGGATCGACCCGTCTTATAGATAAAAATCCGTGACGCGAGAAATTCACACAAGATACATACTATTTAAAAATTATTTGTCTTTCAAATTAGTGAAAGGCACATGTTTAATATGTGACCTTTAATTACACGAGGAAACCTGATATTAAACAAAAAATAAAATAAAATAAAATAAGGATGCAGCTAGAGTGGATGCTTCATTATTCGTAGCGTCCGCTGTCATGGTGGAGTTTTGCACAATTTAAAGTAAATTTGAATTTTTTTTATTTTTAAAATTATTAATAAAAAAACCCACCCCATTCTTATTTTGAGTTCGGCTCGAAACAAAGTTCAAATTTAAGCTTAATTCGAGTTAAATTGTAGACTATTAGCAAATATTTGAATTATGACTTAGCTCATCAACTTGTTTTATTTAAAATATATTCATAAATATTCATAACGTTATATTTAGCTTTCCATAAGGGAGAAAATTATATTATTTTTACTGTACTTGCACATTTTTTATTTTTAGTTTTGTTATATGTCAATTCAGTATCAATCTAATAATTTGCACCTTTTCAATTTTAATGACGTCACATCAGAAACGCCAACGACGTCCATAGTTATGTCAGCATTTTCCGGTGGTAACTCGTCATTTTTTGGTGTCACAACAATATTCTAATGAAAAATGACTAAAAAATGCAAATTAGTGAAATAAGACCGTAAATTGACCAAAAATGAAGAAAAAATACAAATTACATAACCGAACATACAATTTCTCGCTTATGAGATATTAACACATATTAAACCATTGAGATCGTCCAAGATATATATCAACTCTTAATTTTTGCCCCCGGAAATTATATACTTAATTATATTGTAACAAATTTAACATAAACATAGTTATTAAAGTACTTTAAGCAAATTTTTAGTTAAATTTTGGTGGGTATTTAATGGCATTTTTGAGTATCTTTCTAGTGGCAGCATCTCCAAGATCAATTCCACAAATATCAGCCAATCTTATTAGATAAAGCAACACATCAGACAGCTCTTCCCCAAGGTGTTCTTTTTCTGATTCCTCCCAATTTGGCAACCCTTTCTTCACCTCTCCCCTCCATTGAAATATTTCTGATAATTCTCCCACTTCACCAACCTGAAAAATCACATATTGTCTCATATACCTAAAAATGAAAAAATCTCACACACATGGCCCATTCGAGCGTAACTTCACAATGAACTCCAATAGTAACTGTTCGTAAACGAAAATGATTAACTCGATTTTTTACAGAAATCCATTGTAACTTATTAGAAATATATATGTCTAATATCCATGTTTTAAGCCAACGTTAGACAGAGATATATAGTACAAGTGAACTTAAAAAATGGATTATATCTCACTGGAAAAACGATGATATAGGTGGGGAAAAAATAGCAAAAATCAATATTTTTTAATATAAATTAAATAAAGGATGAAAAAAACAACAAACTTTACCATTGCAAGTAGTAAATTTCTTGGACTATGATACTTTTCCCAATCTCTATCCTTGGCAAATTCTTGCAATTTATTGGCAAGCTCTTTCAAGGTGATATCCATTGCTCTTTCTTCCACATTTCTCTCTTTTTTAACCTCCATATGTAGCTTGTTATTTATGCTAAGTTTGAAATTTTCTTGAGTTCAATTAGGAGTAAAGCCCTTAATTTAAAGTAATGAAAACATTCCTAAATGGAACCTTTCTATTATTATATGATTAAAAAAACTTTAAAAGGGAACCTTAAAAGGGGTCAATTTGTTTAGGCTTCAAGTTTAGTTTATTCATGAGATTCTTTTTCTATCTCCATCAAGTAAATTAGCCTACTTTTATCACTTACTAGTTTAGCTATGAATATATTCTAGATTCTCGTTTATTTTTATTTTATATTATCTTGAATTGTCTGCTTCTATATAAAATTTGCTAAAGTTGGTTCATTACTTTTTACCATTCTCCACCTTGGGAAAATAAGAATATATACGTCTTGATCAACATCTTCTGAAGATGTGATCTCGTTGATCACCATAAGTTGCACCATTTATGTCGACTACACTGTTTGACTCATGAAATGGAATAATGAATTATGTATGATATATATCTCTGTGTGTGTGTGTGTGGGGATACTTCACACCAAATACTCGTTGTTGGGTTAAGTGTGCATGAGTGAGAGTATTACTGGGATGAATGATCTCCTGCGAAGTTTTTGTGTGTTAAGCTGGTGATGTTGTGCCGCTTGATTTGGTTGACTAGGTGGGTCATAAAATAGTGACATACACTACAAGAAAATTTAAAATTAACAACGCACCTACGACAACGGTTTTTACTAAAACCGTTGTCGTATGCTTTTTAACAATGGTTTTAGTGAAAACCGTTGTCGTAGGTGCGTTTTTTAAGCAAAAGACTTTTGGGGGTCAAAGACAACGGTTTTTAGGGTCAATGACAACGGTTCTATAAAACCGTTGTCTTTGAGCGTTTTTTATGGTCAAAGACAACGGTTTATAGATCTGTTGTCTATTAGCGTTTTTTTTTACAATCAACAACAGATTTAGAAAACCGTTGTTGAAAGAAGTGATTTACAACGTATTTAGCGACGGGTTTGATAAAACAGTCGCTAACTTTAGCGACGGTATAAAATCCGTCGCTTTATTTAGCGACAGTTTTGATTAAATCCGTCTCATGTTTTAAATTTAGCGACGGTTTGTTAAAACCGTCGTAAAAGTTAACGACGGTTTTAACAAACCCGTCGCTACGGATAGCGACAGTTTTAAAAAAACTGTCGCAAATTTTAAAAATGCGACGGTTCTTGGCTAAACCTTCGCTGCTAGCGATAGATTATACAAAAATCGTCGCAAATTATCTATAAATACCTGCCCATTCGGTCCATTTTAACACACACCATTTCAAAACACTTAAAATTTTTCTTCTTACATGATTTCAGTTTCGATTTCAAGTAAATTTTTTCCCTTTATTTTTTTATAAATTTTTAAGTTTTAGTTAAGATCTTGAATATTGTTAGCCTATTCAAATTATAAGTTTTTTTAAATTCATTAAATTATTAAAAGTAATTTTTTTTATTTTACTGAAAATATTAGCGACGGAAATCATAAAATAACCGTCGCTAATATTAGCGACGGACTTAATGAACTAACTGTCGCGAATATAATAAACTGTCGCTAACTAGCGACGGTTTGACACATATCCGTCGCTAAGTTTATTGACGACGGTTTTTGAAAAACCGTCGCAAAATGTGTCTACAACAACGGAGTAAAACCGTTGTCTTTGAGCGCACTCTTTAACCACAGGGGCTTTAACAACGTTTTTAAAATGGCTACGACAACGGATTTTAACCGTTTTCGTTTGGATTTTTTTTTTGTAGTGATAAGATTTTAACGGGTAATACTATCTCTGCTGAGAACAAGGTCGACGTCAGAGAAATAGTAGGACTGATCTCTAAATGTTATTGAACGTCCACTACTTTTTATCTTCAAAATCTTACTAATTTTTTTTTAAAAACATTATTTCAAAAAATTAATAATTAAAACCACTTAACCCTTCCATAAATCAAAATACTCTAACATTTAAAATCTCAAGTACATAAAAATCCACAAATCGTCAATTAACCAAAAATCTTACGTCGACCTTTAACAAGATCAACTAACGTCAAAATAAAACATAAAAATCTCTAATAAATTCATTGACAAAAATCTTTAAATCTTTTAACTAACAAGCTAATGCGGAAAATAAATGTCCTTCGGGAGTGTACTGCCAGACTCGATCCACTCAAGCGTCAACGCCTCCCTCAATATCATTATCACCTGCAACCATTCAAACCTAGTGAGTCTAATGACTCATCATGCTCAAACCTAGCATAGCAAGTACATACATATACAATCACATGCATAAAAATTATTTTTACTAAAAATTGATTTTTCCCATGCAATCGTGAAACATTCAAAATATGCAGCTTTTAAACCATGCTTAAATATGAACCTTTTCCCTTAAAAATAATCATTTTTAGGTGAAGTCCGATCCTCGAAAGTGACAGCTTTTATTCGATTGATTAATCTATAAATCATAGTACTAGGCCGCCGGGTTCAACGTCCACTTTTTCGACTATCCCACCGACTATCATAAAAATAACTTCACCGTTCGCGTTTTCAACGGATCCATTATTATTGAGATTCCCGCCCCCGTTTTCGACGGTTCACTCTCTTTTCATTGCAAGTTCACCATTCCCGTTTTCAACGGATCCCTTACAACTTTTTCGTCACGATCAATTCATATTCCTCAAAAACATTTTCCATTACTTTATCATTTCATAAAACATTCATAACTTTCCATATTCTTTAAAACTTCCAAAAATAGCTTATATCTTTCGTATCGTTGAGACTGCTAAAAATAGCATATACGTGCAAATATGTAAAAACTTCTAAAAATAGCATATATCATGCATATACTTTAAAACTTTTAAAAATAACATTTTTCATGATGTGGAATTGTTTTAGGAAGTTGCAAACCGCCCTCGACTTTCCTCGAACCGACTACACACGTTTCAACGCTATACGTACCCGGACGACCTTAAACTTTGACTCAAGGAGACAACTCAATTTTAAAACTTCAAAAAAACCCAAAAATATCCAGTAGCTTTCTAGAAATTCAATCTTAGGACCTGCGTTTCAAAAACGACTCAATTCACTTACCTGATGACTCGTTTACAACCGTTTTCGCGTTTCGATAAAACAAATTATCAAAATACCCTTCCGACTCGAACCAACCCGAGACCAGACTTTTATTAACTTCCTAAGACATAATTTAAGCTGCTGGAAGTCCCCAAGCCCAAGCCAAAATCGAAACAAGGATTTAGAATTTAACCTAGGCTCACTTCGCTCTTATTTTGACATGTTCGGGCAATTTACGACCACGAAGGACCACGGCATGAAACGACATCAAACCAGGCCCTAGACCCCTTCCTTAGACACTAAATAAGACCATGGTCAGGCCCTTTCAAACACAGAACAGACGCTCAACACTCCAACCTCCCCACAACAGCCGCACGCCGAATGCGTGCAGCTGAGGAACAAAGGCTCCAGCGGCTATGGCTGCCCTTGGCTCGACTTTTGGCTTACACTAGACCCTCACCAGGACCCTAAGACACGTCCCTATCCCCTGTTCCAGCCCTTGCACCACCCCTTTAGCCATAGGAACCACACGCCCCAAAACAGCCCAACCAACGCATGTTTGTGGAGTTTCGGTTCCAGCACTCAACCAACTCATCCAAGCCTTGACCGAACCTATCCTAGCCCTTCCTAGGACCATAACCCAAACTTCCAGACCGTTTCTAGGGCCCCATGCAGCCCCCTTAGCCATAGGGACCCCAAAGCCGCACCCCTACCCTCTCGACCTTCATGGGATTGGCGTGCAGGTGTGCACAACCCCTTGTGGCTCATTGGTTCATCTTTTTTCCTTTCAATTCTCTTCCTAAACATCTAGACCAGCCCTTGGAACCCTCGGTTTGCATCCGTCCCTCAACAATTTAATAAACTTCAAAAAATCTTTTATCAAAACATGAGATGCACATGCATGAGATTAAAAACAATCACTTTTATAAATTTTTCACACACATCAGCATACATGCAATAATATGGATTGAATGGTGCTTGAAAAAGGGTTTGAAAACATGTCTTGATCTTTTTTTCTTACGACATACGAGATACGGCGCGACGAGAGATGAACGGGACGCGAAATCTCCTTCCTTCCTCTCCTTTATGGTTCGGCCCCTAGAGTCCTAGTGTATGTGTGTGTGTGTTTGTGTGTGTGTGTGAGTGTGTGTGCTGCTGAAAAGTGTGAGAGATGTGAGTTTCTTGGGGAGGTAGGGTGGGGTTTTATTTAATTAAACCATTAAATTGTTAATTGTGCTTAATTATTCATAATGAGCTCTATAATTAATTAATTAACCACCAACAAACTAGGCCTATTAAGGTGATAATTAAATACATATTTAATCCACAAAAGTCCTAACAGTATCTAAAAATATTTGGTGCCACTCGTTTCTAGTTTCGTAAACCTGAAACTTCTTATTTTCTAGTGAACGTTTGCTACCGATTAAGTTCGTCTCTTACTATAAATAAATTTGCCGTTTTCTTTATTTGGACTTACTAAATATAGAGTTTATATTTATAACTTTCTAAAAGTAGAAACTTTATCAAAATCGTCTCCGGTTCTCTCGTCTTTGTCGTACTTCGCGTATTTGACTACAGAAAGTTCATATTCATAACATTCGATTAAAAAATCATTTAACCATGCAAATACTAAAACATGCTTCTAGACCACTCATTTAAATAAATTCAAATAGATTTTCATGCATGCGTGTGGTTAGTGTGTTCGGGTTTTTGGGACGTTACAGATATGAGATAATACCAGTAGATAGACATGCACCTCCCTGGGCTAATGATCCTAACAGCTCGACCCATTAGCACCCAAGTAGGTGTACTCTACACTGCCACAAGTACAAGAAAATAAAATTGTGCTTTGGCTAGCAACTATAGCTTTTAGTCTCGTAGTAAACTCTTGATCCTAACCACTGGTATCAGAGCTAAGTCATTGGTTCAAGTCTCCCAAGAAGCATATTTCTATACTTCTTGAGTGGGAGGATGGTGGATTAAACGTACATGAGTGATAGTAGTACTGAGAAGGTGACTGATAAGCCCAAATCTTATAGAGATTTGAGGGATTTAATTTTATAATATTTGTGTTTATATCTAATTGTTATACCTAATTATGTGCTTATTTGAATTAATATTAACAGACTTGAATAAAAGAGGGGAAAAAACCTAGTTTTTAGATAAGATGATTGTATAAGACTTCAAAAACAACAAAATACCAAAAGACAGATCTTGATAGAGATGAAGCCTCACATTTGAAAAATAAAAGCTCTACAATCTTATCTATAATTTTTGAACTTGACATGAGCTTCAAGGAGTTGGAGGATTAAGACCATTAAGAAAGATAAAAAGCGGCGTACAGAAAGGAAGCAGAGAAAGGAGGAACCAGAAAACATGAACAATGGTGAAAGAGAGGAGAAAGACCGAAGACTTTATGCAGAAGATAGCAGTAGAGAGAAAGAGAGAAATAAACTTTTTTAGCGCTTTAAAATTTTCATAATTCTCTTGTGTTGACAATAGACAATAAGAATTAGAGGAGTTTGTAAAAAAAATATGAAGAAAGGGAAGTTGATTGATGAAAAAAATATAATTATAAAAGAAAGGAGGAGAAAAGAATGTTATATGGTGTAATGATTGAAAAGAAATTAAAGGGAATGTTGTTGAGGATTGAAACAAAATGAAGAAGAAAAACCGAAGAAAGACGAAAAAAAGAAGAAAATTGGAAAATGATCAAAGTTAGACTATTGTGCAAAAAAAGAAGCTAAAGGAATGAAAAAAATATGGGGAAGATGAAGGAAAATATGTGGAAGATAAAAAATAAAAAAAAAAGATACAAGATGAAATATAATAATAAGCTGGTGGATTAAAGTTAAATGATGAAAATAGAAGGAAGATAAAAAAAAAAAGTTAGATGTAGGATGATAAAATTCAATGAGGGGAGGAAGATAAGAAATGAAGGAGTGCGCTGTATGATTAAATTGTTTATTTTCTCTCATTTTGAATCTCAATACCTTTATTGTATCCGTAAGCCATAGGCTAACATTATAAGCTTCAAAAGACCTATTGACCGAGTCATATTCCTCCAATATTTAGTGGAAAAATATATGAAAGATTAGCTTATAAAGAGTTTCTTAAAAAAAAAATCATAAGATACAAGCACTCCTTGAACCAAAACACATTTGAGGAATATGAGTTTTGACTTTCACACTATACATGTATCATTATCTTGATCTTTTTTAGTGAATGCTTGAGTTATGAAGTTGCAACGAAAGTGAATTTTATGATTTTTGAAGTGTGATAATTTGACTGAGTGTAACAGAATTTGGTAGGTTAAAAAGTGTTGATTATGTCATTTTTGTGACGAATCATCGAATATGTAAAGTCCAAAATTTAGACGACGTAATCCAACTACATGCAAATCTAGGGAATATGAAAAATAGTTAAATAATTGATTTTAGTTGCTAAATTGATTATGCGACATGTATACATGATGTTTTAGTAGTTTTCTACTTACATGCATTAAAAATGTATTTTTTAGGATTATTCAAGTTGCGATCGAGGAACGGAGACCGAGGGCTGAAAAATAGAAAATATTTTTATTAAATAATTAATTTTAATTATTTAAAATATGGTCGATACTTTTTCATATTTTTGAAAATAAGGGGTTTTGAGGTGATTTTATACGCCGAGACGTAAATTTTATCGGTTTTGGTTTTTCAACAAAAATACGAACGTTTTGGCAACCCGACTAATAAATTCACAAACTTTATTAAACAAAATAATTTTTAATACTTTAATTAAATACTAATAGGCCTAATTAAGCTCCACTAATGAGCCTAAGCTTGTTTAATGATTAATTAAATTATATAATATACAAACCCTCCCCACACGCCCCACTCTCCTATCAAATCAAAAACTCTCCCCCAACCTACACGACACACACACATCATATTATAGGGGAATTTCGAATCTTTCAAAGGAATAATCAAGCCAAGGCCCTCCTCGTTGTCGTTCTTCAATCGTCAATGGATATTCATGCGTAAATTACGCAAAGACACGTCATAATTCTTTCTTTTCTCATCCACCATACCCTAATATGTATTTGTTTATGATTTGCATGAAAAACATGTTCCCTTGATATTTATTTCGTTTTTATGAATATGGGTTGTTTTTACACAAGTTAAAGGGTCCTAGAATGCACTTAATATGCTGCAACGAGAAACGAAAAAGCTGGAACAAAATACACACAAACATGATGCAATAGGGTTCGGCTTGAGGAAGTGGTGGCTTGGCTTAGCCTTGGCTTGGGTCCAGGGCTAGCCAGGGTCTGATTGAGTCAAGGAAAGAGTCCTAGCCATGCTAAGGCTCGAGACCAGGGGCTGAGCTAGGACTCCAACCCGAGAGTGAGCCAAGGCAGCGTGCAGGGGGTTGAGATCTCGGCCAGGAGGCTTCGGACTGGGCTAGGTTGACTCTTCAGGGTCCTAGGAGGGTGCAGGGGAGGTTGGTCCAGGGGTTGGTTTGGTTGGCTAGGTCCTATCCTCACAAACATAGAGTTCTAGTGCATGAGGACTCTCGGCCATGGCATGTGCAAGTGTTGTGGCTTCGGTTTTCAAGCTTGGGCAGAGTACGATGGTTCTAAGGCTCCAAGAGGGTTCCTAAGTGGTCTGGGAAGGGGTTGGCTCAAGGTGGCTCGGGCGTGGCTCTACAACACCAGGTGTTGGCTTGAGGGTGGTAGCTAGGCGCGACTTAGGGTTTGTTCCTTTGGGAAATAAAATCGAAACATGACTCACGGGGGCCGAGTCGTGGTTCACGAGGGATAAAATAATATAAAAAGTTTAAGTTTTAAATTTAAGAATTTTATATTAAAGTTTGAAATTATTCGGGATTAAAACGCCTTAAAAACGAATAATTAAAGATTAATTAAAAAGTTTAATATTTAAGCTAAATAAAATTATGAGGAAATTAATTTAAGCTTAAATAATTATTTGGGAAATGTTAGAGTCAACGAAATTAAGAAAAAGTCAAAAACGTGAAAAATTTTACACCCGAAAATTAGTAAACGTCATGACAGTGCTCTGAATGCTGTTTTATATGCTAAAATGTTTATTTTAAATGTTTATGGAATTTTATGATTATTTATGGAATCTATGATGAAAAGATAAAGTTAAAAGAAATGTTGCATGCTTGTTTTTAAAAGAAAAGATATTAAAAGCATGATTTTTATAAAGTGATGAAAATGTGAAACATTGGAGGAGGTGAAGTAATTGTGACCATTGAGGATATGAGGATATGAATGGGGATATTGTGAGGGGAAAAGCTCCCGGACGGAGCCCATTTATGGGAGAAGGCCCCAGAAGGAGCCCGACGATCGTATTTTCATTCGACGAGGATAGGCCAATGCTCAATTGACGGGTGAGAGTGTCGCTGATGTCCCCGCCGCCCAGTACTGTGGTTACATGTAGATGGATCCATCGATTTTATGAGGAAAAGGAAAGTCACGATTAACGCTCTGAATCCAATAAACAATAAAAAGGAAAAATGTTTCTGCTCGTGATGAAAGGATATATGATATGAAATGATAGAAAGGAAAATATTGAGGTTTAAGTTATGCATGTCATGAAAATGTTATTTTTACGTAAAAGTATTTTCACTGTTGTTTGGGGTTTTATACGTATTATTTGTTATCAAGACTATGATGTGTTGAGTCTTTAGACTCACTAGGTGTGATTGATGCAGGTGAGAATGATAATATTGTTGAGGGAGGCTTGGATGCCTGATCTGACTGGACTGGAGGTGCACATGACCCGATGACCATCGCTTCTACTTTTCCGCATTTATGTTTAAGACTAATGTTAAAAGATTTTATGACTATTTATTTATACTTTTGAGGGATTTTTGAGAGGTTGTTAGTTTACATCAACTTTGCTATTTTAGGAATTTTCAAACGTTTGACGATTTCATGTTTTGACTATTCCCTTTGATTTTCAAATATTAGTTGATTGTTTTATTTTAAAAATGGTGCAAAATTATTTTATATATTTGTTAAGGGTTCGGCTGAAATCTTGGACGGAATTAAAAATAAAAATAAAAAATTTCTAGTACTTTTTAAAAAAGCAAAACGAATAGTGGACGTTTCAGAATATTCTTCAATTATATTTTTATTTTCTGATTTGTTCGAGTAAGAACAAAGATTAAGTGTGTGGGGATTGATAAGCCCAAATCTTATAGAGATTTTAGGGATTTAATTTTATAATATTTGTGTTTATTTGTAATTGTTATTCATAATTATGTGTTTATTTGAATTAATATTAATAGATTTGAATAAAAGAGGAAAAAATCTAGTTTTGGAGATAAGATGATTGTATAAGACTTCAAATGCAACAAAATACCAAAAAAAAAGATCTTGATAGAGATGAAGCCTCACATTTGAAAATAATATATATAAAATCTTATCTACAATTTTTGAACTTGATATGGGTTTCAAGGAGTTGGAAGATTAGGCTCATTAAAAAAGATAAAAGGCGGCGTGTAGAAAGGAAGCAGAGAAGGGAGAAAAAAGAAAACGTGAACAACAAAGAAAGAGAGGATAGAGGCCTAAGACTTTACGCAAAAGATAGCAGCAGAGAAGAAGAAAGACTTGGAAGAAGACGGAAGCTGTTAGATTTTGAGAGAGGGAAGGAAGACAACTTTAAAGGAGAAATCGCGCCAACCACATTGAGATTTTCTTGATGCTTCCTATATTTTATTCTTATGATATAAAAGAACTTCAGACTCAACAAAACAAAGGCAGAGGCAGAGGCAAAAGTTTTCTCTTGAAGGAAGAAAAAGCCTATGGTTGAAAAGCTGGAGGAAGACCTCAATATTCTCTGAGGAACACACACCTAAATCACCGAGAATTCTTCTTATTCTTTCTTTATTATGTTTTTTCCTATTAATTTAAACATGAGTTTTTGCTTTTGTTTTGAATTTATGGAGTAGAATTTTGTAGACTAAGATCACGATAAGGCCGAGACAAGTTATTTTTGATGTTTTGAGTTTGATTTGATTTGATTATTTATTTTTATTCATTGATTGGTATTGTTTAATACATGTGCTTTTAATCTGACCAATTAAATTACATAATTGTTGGTTAATCTAAAACTGGAATGCGATATATTAATATTTTCTTCACTACATTAATCAACATATTATTAAACTAACTAGAAATAATATTCGGTTTCAATGTGCGACTTTAGGTTGAAAAACTTAAATTCCGTAGCGACTTAATGCAGTTGAATCTAATTAAATTCAGTTATGAATAATTGAATTGTTAGATTTAATTAAGTTTATTAATTCAAGGAATCGTTTAATAAATAATTTAGGAATTTTGTCATGAATTAAGTAATTAATTATTGAATTTGAATTTGAGACGTAGATTATATACTCGTCTCAGTATCGTTGTGCGCCTTAATCGTTTTTAAGAATTTGAATTTTTGTCTAAATTAATCTTCCACCATCTTTAGTTTTGGATTTCTCGCATTAGTTAATTTATTTTAGTTGTTTAATTTAGTTTTAACTAATTTATCTCATCTCATTTGATTTTGATTAGCCTAAATTAAGAAAAATAATTCATATTCTAGTATTTGAATGTTGATCTATGTGAGTATGATACTTTGACTTATCATTCAATTATTATTACTTGACATAATCCGTCTGCTAGATTTATTCTCAACCGAAATCACCGTTCAATGGTTTTCTTAGTTCATTACAAACGACAATCAACTTGTTTCGGATCTTTGTATGATGGTGAACTCATGTTTTGACTTCTTTGGGAGAGTAAATTGTATAAAATTATTGTTAGTTAGCAATCAGTAATATTAGTTACTCAGGGCAAATAAGTGAAATGACTATAGAACTAGTGAAGTAAATATGATATTATATTATTTTCTTTTTTTAGATTTTCTATTTCTTACAACCACTGCTAGTCAAATACCAGCAGATAGGATAACAGCACCATTATTTCAATTATAATTTAAATAAAAAAAAATTAGAATCCTCGATCTCTATGCCATGTTGCATATGTTGATGTTCGTCATATGCTACATAATAGGTAACTTGAAAATGTTTGGCTGTATAAAGAAAAAAATGGAAGAAACAAGCTCCTTTCTAGTCCCCTGGAAGCTCGTCTTTTCTTCCCGAAAACGTTCTACGTTATGACATATTAACTACTCGTCTCTCCAGTAATCTCTGCAATAACATTGTCCACTTGAAAATCGTGAAATCGAATATCATCTGAACGATGACCTTTTTGTTCAGCATCTTGGATATGAACTTTGTAGCAGTATGCCATGATACATACTCTGAGATTCTTGACCACCCGAATTGACGTTCTTTGAGGACTACCAACAACGCCTAATGCTATCGCAAGATGTTCAATGTGTACAAACAATGCGTCTTTTCACTCCTCATCAACATCATACAGCTCCTAACTTGAGTCTGGAACATGGTCTCCGAGTTCTGTCTGCTCCATAAGATCTTGCAGTGCCATGTTCATCTGTTTATCATTTGAGAGGCTTCCATCTCCTGACACAAAAAAATGTATTGATTTCTCGACTTCAATCCAGCTGCAAGCTGGCAACTTTTTCATCCCCTTTTTTCTCATTTTAGTTCTCAACTTCATCGCATCTTTCCATCTCCCAGCAGAAACATAGACATGAGACAGGAGAAGGTATGGCGTGGTATCTTTAGGATCAATTATAAACATTTCTTTTGCAATCTTTTCAGCCAGTTCAATGTTCTTGCGTACTCGACATGCAGACAGCAACGTGGACCAAATACTACTAGTTGGTGCAACATGCATGCTGGATATGAACTCATAAGCTTCATCCAGTCTACCCATTCGACCAAGAAGGTCTGCTACGGCAGCATAGTGCTCCAGGCATGGAGAAATTGCATAATTTTGAGTCATACTCCTAAAATAATTCAAAGATTTATCAACCAATCCAGCATGGCTACAGGCGGTCAGAACAGCCAAGAAAGATCGAGGATTGGGCTTCACCCCCTCTATTTCCATCTTCTCAAACAACAAAATTGCATCTTGGGCGTGACCATGCACTGCATATGCCATTATCATAGAAGTACATGAAATTGCATCATGAAATTCCATTTTATCAAAAATCCACTGAGCAATCCTTATGTTACCACATTTTGAGTACATGTGCACGAGGGAGCTAGCTACATAGATATTATTATCAAACCAATGCCTCATAATGTATCCATGAAGCTGTTTACCCAAACAGAGCATAGTCAATTGGGAACATATTGGCACAATGCTTGAAAATGTGAAAGCCACAGGTTTGATATTTGCCATCAACATCTCCCTCAGCAATTCTAAACCTTTATCAAACCAGCCATTGTCCACACACGCGGCTATCATTGTGTTCCAAGAAACCTTATCCTTCTGAGGCAATGATCTAAAAATCTTATATGAATCTTCCACCAGTGAACTATTTGCATACATATCGACCAAACCACTTCCAATAAATACATCTTTATCAAAACCATGCCTAATGGCATATCCATGAATCTCTTTTCCGTTCATGGACTCCTGACGATATGCGAGTATCGAAAGTACACTAGACAAAGTGAAAGAATCTGGCTTCAGATTCCCTATTGCCATCTCTCTAATTGTCATAAGAGCTTCCTCATACATTCCATTTTGAACGTATCCTCCAAGAACTGTGTTCCATGACACCAAATCTCTAATTGGCATCATTTCAAAAACTTTAGTCACGCTATCCTGGGGCAAAGTCCCCTTCTTTCTCTCTTTCAAACCATTGAGGATTTGTGTCTCTCCACCACAAGGATTCAACTGATTCTTCACGCTACTGTCGAAATACTCTATCTGATCAACATCAAACACTTGCCCTCCAAAATGTTGACCTGTCTCATGTGAGCCATCGCCAATCATATGATCACTACTACTACTTTCAATGACAACGGCTAAACACGACTCAGAATCTTGAATAAATTCACGTGAATTTCGTAACTTCTTGATAATCTTTTCAAATCCACATGTTCTGTTTGTTTCAGAAACACCATCCAAAACATTTTGACCATCCAAAGACTCCAACTTTGCATACATGTTCATCAACGCATTCCCAGTGAAAAGGTCAGAATCCAACCCAAGCTGTACAATGCATCCATGCACAGCCTCACCAAGCTTTAAGTCCCTCAAATGAGCACAAGTCTTCAGCACAGAAGGGAACACATTTCTACCAGGGTTCTTCCCCAAGACCATCATTTTCTTGAAAAAAGTTAAAGATTCCACAAAATGACCAGTGGAAGCACAGCACTTAATGATGGATTTCCAGGCCTTGGTCGGTGGCGATCGAAGGCCTTTGAAAAGTGATAGGGAGTCTTGCAAGAGGCTAAAATTAGAGTAAATGGACAGAATGATAGTAGTAAATTCAAAAAAAGGAACACCTCTTCCTTTAAACTTAATTATCTGGGCATGCAGTTGCTTGGCTTGGGAGCTTGTTTTGATAGATGCAGGATCATTCATCAAGGTCTTGACGGTTTGCACAGGACTTCTCATGGGTGTAAATGTAAGCATGTTAAGAAAAAGCTAAAGGTGTTCGCTAAAATGCCGACCTGAAAAATCTCCCTAACCTTAAGCCACCGTAAGTGCTTCCATTGTTACTAGTATACACCAGCAGCTACGATGGGTTCGAATGGAAAGAATCCAAATCAGAATTGAAATTCGAAATTGGGTTTTTGGTTTCGATTGCAAAACCAGAACCGAAATGCATCACTTACTTTTTTAGTTTTTCTTGAGAAACATGAGTGTACTTCAATTGGGATTTCATATACATGAACAAATTCATTTTTATAAAAATTTTATCTTTTTTAATAGAAATTCAGATATTCATAATTTTTGGTTATATAATTGCCAAATAATGAAATAATTAACTTTAATTTGTTCTGATTATCCTAATTTGTATCGTTGCTATAGCGATATTTACGACCATTATTATGAGATCTTATAATTATATAACAAGATTTTGTATTCAACGTATAATAAGATTTTGACAAATTAATTTTTATATTATATAAATTGATGTACAAATTTTAATGTACTTGTAACATCGATTAGGGGTGTGCAACGGTCGGTTTGGTTCGATTTTAATAAAATTCGGTTTTTCGGTTTACGGTTTTTCGATTGCTTAATCCTAAACCAAACCATTTTAATTCGGTCCGATTTGGTTTTTTTGTATTACGGTTTGGTTATTACGGTCGGTTATTACGGTTTGTTTAATAAATTTAGTCATAAATAAAGTTGTACGTTATAAATTTTTAAAAAATATAATAAAAAATCACAATCAAATTGGTTTTGATTATCTTACAAAAATCAAAATAAAGTAATAAAAAAACAGATATAGCTATAATTCTTCTAACCAATTTGTTGAGTATCTCACAAACATCAAATAAAATAATAAAAAATATAGCTATGACAATTGTAAGCAATTTGGAATTTGGATGTGTTGATAGTGAATAATTCCAGCATTGGATCCATCAACTCCTACAAAAAAATCTTCATATGTAGGAAAATGAAAATGGCAACCTATTATGAAAAATAATAAGTTCATATAAATTATATCAATTTAACAAACCTGATTGCAAGTCACAATTATATATCAATAAGGCAGTAAAATAGTAAACATAATGAAATTACTTATATTAATTATTTTATTATTTATTAAATTACTTATATTAATTATTTTATTATTTATTATATTTTAAATGGTCGGTTCGGTTTTTTCGGTTTTAAAATTTCAAAAACCGATAACCGAACCGAAAAACCGAAAATACAAAAACTCAAAACCATAACCGACCGAAAACCATTTAAACCGAACCAAAAAAACCGAAATTTATGGTCCGGTCAGTTTTTTCGGTGCAAACCGTTTAATGAACACCCCTAACATCGATTATTTGATTTAAAAAAAATGGGGGTTTGAATTTGAAATTTAAATATTTATTAAAGTAAATCATATGATTTTTTTAAATTAATAAATCTTGCTCCAATTTAATCTTTTCCACCGCAAGAAAAACCTAAACCTAAACGACACAGTTCCATAAAAAGTTCTCTTTTCTTCTTGTTAAACCCCGTAGAGATCGCTTCTTCCATCCAGAAACAATAGATTGAAATAATCAGGCGAAGAAAATCTAAAGGGCGGACAAGAGATTCTGTTTCACCGTTTGCTGGTAATATTTTTTTCTCTTTTTTCTTTTTATTCACGTTGATGTGTGATTATGGAATGGGTCCTACCCGCGTGGTTCCTGAAGCAGATTTTGGGAGATGTATATTTATTTTACCAGGAAATTCTTCCTGTGAACTCAATATTTGATGTTACGGGGCGTAATCGAAGCTTCCTGATACTTCAGTGTGTATCTCGTATTAATTCTGAGTGCACAAGTCTCAATGAGATTATATTGCGGAACAAGGTTTATTTTTGTTAATTGGGGTATGGGCAATGGTGCTTTTTTACTTTATTTGTTTTCCTGGTGCTGACAATTGCATTGTTGATGATGCTTGTTTCTATGTGTTACTTAGTGCTTAACAAAGACCTGCAAATGGTTGGACATTGGCTCCCTATCACTCAATTTACCTGTTTAACTGCTACTAATTAGTGGACTTTTTGTATTAATTTCGATTTTTGTCAATTCGTGGCAGCAAATCTTTACCAGGCCATTTTTATTTTGTTTACATGCAGAATAGTTGAAGCATAGTTGTGCACGATCTAGGTGGCTGGGATTTGTGAGGTCTCGAGTGCTTCAATTGAATTAGCTTCCTCACATCTTAGAATGGATGCTCAGATATCTTGTGAAATCAACGTGCAAGAAATACCACATAAACAGGTAACTCCTCTTTTACCGCGGAGATATTTGATGTAGCAAAGCTTCCCTCTCTGCTTATTCTCCATTAGTTTCTCGCAGAAGCTTCTTTTAAAGCATGTTTAAAATTGAATAAGTTGGAATAGTTGCTCTCGTGTCCCTGTCTGTTATAGTTGGAGGCTAGGCTGAGAGGCCGCTTGGCCGAAGATAAAGATACAACCGTGTTTCACATCAGAAGTGCTAGTAGCGTCATAACATTGTATATGTGTTCAGTTAGTTTTCTTTAGTTTATTTGTCAACACACTAGACTAGATACTTTCCATTTTCTGTTCAGAAATGAATAGAAGATTCTATTTGAATGTGCAGATTCTTTCTCCCTGAAGATGTTTGTGGTAAGCACCAATTGTTTTGAAAGGCATGGTAATCATATAAATTACTTTCACAAAATCGAGAAATTGCTTGAATTCACGGAATCATCATGAAGTGATGGATATAAATGTTACTGTGTCCATAAATTATTCACAGAAACAGAAAATTAGATATGGAGATTTAGGAATAAAATAACCATGCGGCCAGATTCCACATGCTTAGTGCTATATAAAATAAAGGGAATTTTTGATAGACATTAGCATATTAATAAAGAGTGGTCACCCGAAACATTTTAAAGATTTAAAACCTAAGGAATCTGACTCAAGTAGTCAAGTAGTTGGATTAAGTTGATATCAAGAGGAAAACACTTGACAATATGATACTGTTAAGGGGAAGTATCCAAATTATCTAGTAGCAAAAAGAAAAGCGATTAGAAGCTAATTTGTTGTCTGATTTTTGCTTGTCAGGTCTTGGCAGAGAAGAATAATCCATCCACTGTTCATGATAGAAATGATCGCAAGCTGATCCGGAATATTTGCATTCTTGCGCATGTTGATCATGGCAAGACTACGCTTGCAGATCATTTAATCGCATCTTATGGTGGTGGCCTGCTCCATCCAAAGCAGGCTGGTAAACTTAGATTCATGGATTACTTGGATGAGGAACAGCGGCGTGCAATAACTATGAAGAGCTCGTCGATTGCCCTTCAGTTCAAAGAGTATACCATCAATTTAATAGATTCACCAGGCCATATGGATTTCTGTTGTGAAGTTTCTACAGCAGCTAGGTTGAGTGATGGTGCATTGGTTCTAGTGGATGCTGTGGAGGGTGTTCATATTCAAACTCATGCTGTGTTGCGTCAAGCATGGATTGAGAAACTGACACCATGTTTAGTTCTGAATAAAGTCGATCGGTTGATATGTGAGTTGAGGTTGAGCCCTATGGAGGCATACAATAGGTTGTTGAGAATCATACATGAGGTTAATGGGATAGTCAGTGCTTACAAGTCAGAAAAGTACTTATCAGATGTGGATTCTATTTTGTCTCTTGCTTCATCTGGTGATGCAGGTGACGATAATTGTGAGCATATTGAGAATGATGAGGAGGATACTTTTCAACCTCAGAAAGGAAATGTTGTCTTTGCATGTGCTCTTGATGGGTGGGGATTTGGAATAAATGATTTTGCAGAGTTCTATGCTTCTAAGCTTGGGGCAAGCTCAGCTGCGTTGCAAAGAGCATTATGGGGACCTCATTATTTCAATGCTAAAACTAAGATGATTGTGGGCAAGAAGGGAATCAGCAGTGGTTCGAAAACTAGGCCCATGTTTGTTCAGTTTATATTGGAGCCACTTTGGCAAGTTTATCAGAGTACTTTGGAAGCAAGTGGAGATAGAGGGGTTCTTGACAAGGTAATAAAATCTTTCAATCTATCTATACCTTCACGTGAACTTCAAAATAAGGATCCTAAAGCTGTGCTTCAAGCTGTCATGAGGCGTTGGCTTCCATTGTCGGATACAATCTTGTCAATGGTGGCCAAATACATTCCAGATCCCCGTGCTGCACAGTCTCTTCGAATATCAAGATTGCTACCTAAAAGAGATGGCTTGGATGATAGAGATATCTTAGGTGCCCTTACGGAGGCAGAATTTGTGAGGAAATCTGTTGAGAGTTGTGATTCTGGCCCTTATGCACCGTCTGTTGCATTTGTTTCTAAGATGTTTGCTGTTCCCTTGAAGATGCTCCCACGAGAAGAAATTGTAGATAATTCTTTAGATGATGGAGATTCAGGAGAGTGCTTTCTTGCATTTGCAAGGGTCTTCAGTGGGGTTCTCTTTGCGGGACAGAGGGTTTTTGTGCTTTCAGCATTATATGATCCACTGAAGGTGGAATCAAATCAGAAGCATGTCCAGGAAGCTGAGTTGCAATCTTTGTATCTAATGATGGGTCAAGGACTGAAACCAGTAGCAACTGCTAAGGCAGGAAATATTGTTGCTATTCGAGGGCTTGGGCAGTATATATTGAAAAGTGCTACTCTTTCATCTACTATCAATTCCTGGCCTTTCTCTAGCATGGTTTTCCAGGTTTCACCTACACTTAAGGTCGCAATCGAGCCATCTGATCCTGCTGAAATGGGTGCTCTGATGAAAGGGCTGCGGCTCTTAAACCGTGCAGATCCTTTTGTCGAGATTTCTGTTTCTGCTACAGGGGAGCACGTTCTTGCTGCTGCTGGAGAAGTTCATCTAGAGAGGTGTATTAACGATCTGAAGGAAAGATTTGCAAAGGTGAGTTTGGAAGTATCTCCTCCACTCGTATCATATAAAGAGACAATTGAGGGTGGGATGACTAATCCTCTGGAGAATCTGAAGTTACTGAGTGGGAGCTCTGACTATGTTGAGAGGACAACACCGAATGGTAGGTGTGTTGTACGAGTGCAGGTCATGAAACTTCCAGCTACTCTTACCAAGCTTCTAGATGAAGTATCAGAGTCATTTGGAGATATAATCGGAGGTAAATCTAGGCATGTGAATGACTTGGAAGGTTTGAGGTGTAGTATTGTTGAAAAAGCGAATCCAAATGAGGCCATCAAGAAAAGGATGACAGAGGCCGTGGAGAGTGATTTCTTATCTGGAACTTCTGAGATAGAGAAGGATCAGGTTGAGAGATGCAGAATATCTTGGAAAAACTTTTTCAAAAGGATCTGGGCTTTGGGACCTAGACATATTGGTCCTAACATTCTCCTTACTCCAGTGAGAGAAAATTATACAGAGGGTTCTGTTCTTATCAGGGGCTCTCCTTATGTTTCTGAAAGATTAGGTTTTCTAGATGCACGTGACTGCAATGATGCATCTAGAGAATCACCATTTGTAATGGATGGAACGTTGTTAAAAGAAGCTGAGAGTTTAGAGACCAGTGTATTGTCTGGATTTCAGTTAGCCACTTCCGCTGGTCCTTTGTGCGATGAACCTATGTGGGGTTTGGCTTTTATTGTTGAGACTTACATATCTCCCATGGAAAAACAGTCTAACAAGAATAATTCTTCTCTACATCAACCGGAGCATTATGGCATTTCCACAGGACAAGTTATGAGCACAGTCAAGGAGGCTTGCAGAGCAGCTGTTCTCCAGAGGAAGCCTAGGCTTGTTGAAGCTATGTACTTTTGTGAATTGAACACCCCGACTGAATATTTGGGACCAATGTATGCAGTACTTGCTCGAAGACGAGCTCAAGTCATCAAGGAGGAAATGCAAGAAGGTTCCCCTTTATTCACTGTACATGCATATGTGCCAGTCGCTGAAAGTTTTGGATTTGCTGATGAGCTAAGAAGATGGACTTCTGGAGCATCAAGTGCTCTACTTGTTCTAAGCCACTGGGAAACACTTTCGGAGGATCCTTTTTTTGTACCCAAAACGGAAGAGGAACTCGAAGAATTTGGAGATGGTTCCAGTGTCCTGCAGAATACAGCTAGGAAGCTCATTGATGCCGTTAGGCGACGGAAGGGTCTTCCGGTGGAGGACAAAGTTGTTCAGCATGCAACCAAACAACGGACATTGGCTCGTAAAGTATAGAAGTTAGAATGCCCTATGAAGCATCGCATTTATAACAACTGTAAGGCTGTTCATCAAAATCACTTTAAATAGATGGTTCTCTTGTAGAAACTAAATCATGTGGTACTCTGTATTTTGTCAAGTATTCTTCTTGACGCATCTATTTTGTATGAATATTCACGTATTTTTATTTTTTTATCCTTTACTTAAAGAATGCTTGTTGTTTTTTAGGGGAAATAATTATGATTGAGGAAACACAGATTATTGATTACTAGCCTCTCATTTTTGTTTATGTGATCCCTTTTTTCTCCATCGTGATTGCAGTGGAATTTCAGTAAAAGAGGTATGATAGAGTCCAGTCTGTCTTATAAACATTAAAAATTTTAGTACATGCTATTCTGGAAATACGTAAAATGCCTCAGAAACATCTAGGTTATCAGCAGCTTATTTTTATTCCTTACATTTTTCTCTCATTTGGCTTGTGAGGCTCAGTTTAATAGAGTACCTTGTTCAGTTCTGAGAATTGTGCTGGGTAATCATTCAACAGACTAGTGTTGACATATATATTTTACATGTATTAAATTAATATATGGCATTAAGATAAATATTTACAAGTTTCATATTCATCTCATTCTCTATCTGGAATTTCACATCATTGTTGATACGTCATTCTTTTTTGCCCTAATTGTGCTATACTTTTGCATGTATAAATATTTTGCATTAAAATAAACAACATACTATCTGCAAGTTTAATGTTCATCTTATTCTCTATCTGTAGTTTCTATTCATTTTTGAGTTGTCAATCTTTTTTTTCCTAATCCATACTCAGCTTGTCTTGCCTGCATCCTGGCTCACTGTATTTAGCTATTTTCTTGCTGTTTTGGAAAAAATTTCTTATTGGATCTTGACAACGTGTATGAACAGCCTCAGCTAAGTTGATGACCCAATGAATAAAAATCTCACAGTGAGTAGTAAGTACATCAGGTTCTCCAAGTTTCATCCTTCATTATGATGTTAACTTTGGGAACTTTCTTTTACAGAATTTCAGTTAATTTGCATATGTTACCATCGGTGGTTGCACCCCTCAATTTCAAAGCTTTTTAGTCTCTTTTTTCAGATCCATAATCTGTTTAGACATGTTGAAAAGGTGAATCTTGCTACACATTAATTGGTTGGATAGACGAGAATGTTTTTGATTAACGTAGTGCTTACTTGGTGGAAATGTGACTATATAATGAAGAATTCTGTTATGAGGGATACACATGTTGCCTTACATTGCAAATGGAATCCTTAACTACTTGTCGCATGATTTAGTACTTCCTTTTGGTCCAAATATTGATACCAAGCATCGACTCTTACAGAGGAGGAAGTTCAAAAACATCAAAGGCTGGACACTTTTTTGTCTTTCTAGAAATCAAATGATATCTGAATAGATATGAAGTATAGCAGTTGCGCACCACATGTTCTTTAGAAGTCAAACCAATAAGTGAAGTGCTCACACCTGTGCAACCATACAGTTTCCGTCAGCTGACTTTGAAGGTACCCTTCTGTGTGTTCAGTGCGTCTGCAACTTTCCCGTGCTTTGATGTTTGTATTTCATGTCACACTCCATATAAGTATAGCATATTTTTTGACAAACTCCGAGAAATATGGTATCCTATTTAGAATTCATTTACCAAGTTTCTATACATCGTAATGCTTTTTTGGGTGCCAAACGTCATACACCAACAGTAGATTCCACCTTTCACAACTCTTTGAGAATAACTCAACTTTGGCTATTATAGTAGGGATCTTTTATGCTTGGATATTTCTAGCACTTCAGCAATGTCTGCACTTTGCAATTTTTTTTCAAGTAAATAAATTTTGTTTAAGCTGCAAAAATACATATTGACATCAACATTGAGGACTAAATAAAGGCCACTCACGAACTATGATTTATCTGCTAGGCGGGAGTTCACATTCCAGTGATATCCGGCTAGAGGACGAATAGGCTGGGGGGTCCTTCTAGTTGTAGAGGGAGTTGAAATAAAGTATGTTCTATGGATTGATGAGAGGATATATTGTGTACGCAATACATAGAAGGGTGGGCAAAAGGCTGAGAGGGCTGTTTAGATTATTTCATGCTACACCTGGGTCAAATGATATCAGTCATTGTATCACCCAGCAGTATGGAAAGAATGTTTGGTGGAGTCACAAAGTGATTGAATATATGTTACGGATTTGATAATCGGGACTTTGCATCGATGTTTTAAATAAAATTTCTTATTGTATTCGTTGTTCGAGTTCTGAGGGTATTGTTAAATTTTCTTGTGTATTTGTAGGTTGATTGAAAGCATGAAAGTGGTAAAAAGATGACGAAAGGCCAACAAATCAAGTGCCACGTCCATCAAAAGGGAAAGACACGGGAAAAAAGAATTTTGACTGCTTGGCATGGAAAATAAATTACTCATCAGAGACGCCTGCAGATCAAGCATGAATATGTGGGATCCTGAATCAAGGCTAGGTGGGGAAGCCACGACTCTGGACTATTGTCCGCGTCAAGGACAACACGTAATTAGTTTCTGAAAGAAACAGGCACCAACTCGTGCTGCGTCTGTGCAATGTCTATGTCTACGTCGACCTTCCTTAGTTACAATCTTACAAGCATTTTTCGAAATAGTATGAATGAAGAATATTGAATTTATTTTGAGGGGAAATTTTTGTTGGATATTTTGAGGTTAAAGCAGCTATGTAAGTGATTTCTGAGAGAGAGTGACAATGTTGAAATCTTATTACTTTCTCTTTTGAAGTTATTATGTTTTCGACTAATCTTTTTATTGATTTGTCTTGAATTAATAAAGTTGATTCATTTCGACATAGTTCATGTACCGAACAAGTATTCCTTATAATCGAATTCCTTTGTTTGTTGCAATCTATTATCACAAAAACTCCCGTGAGACGGTATCACGGGTTAATTTTGTGAAACAGATATTCTATGTCATCCAAAAAAAAAATATTACTTTTCATGTTAAATATATTAATTTTTATTGTAAATATGGACAAGATTGATTCGTCTCACGAATAAAGATCCGTGAGACCGTTTTATGAAAGAACTACTCATCTATTATTTGGTATTTAATTTTGTGTACGGGAAATTGGCCTTCAGTTTCCAGCCGTCGATTTTTTTTGTGTTCAGTCCCTGGGTACTTTTTTAGTACCACATTTCCACATGAAGTGTACCACATTTTGTATGACATAGTACCACAATTTTGTGGGTAGAGAGTGAACCCAAAAAAATATTTTGATTGGGGATTTTTCACCAACTTCCCCTATAAAGAACTTGATAAATTATTTGCCCAAGTTATTTAATTTCATTACTGAAACGAGAGATCAAAATTTGCTAAAAAAATATCAAATAACACTCAATAAAATTTATTAGTATTAAAATTAGTCAATCATCGTTTTTACGAGTTAATTTTGTAAGACAAATCTTCTATTCAATCTGATCATAAAAAAATATTAATTTTTATTAAAAAATTATTACTTTTCACTTAAATAACGTAGCATCACAAACCTTGGCTACAAACTGACAATGCATATGAGAATATTTTGTCGAAAATAAGATTTTAGCTTTTATATTTTGATAATAAAAATCAGAAACTATGAAAAATATCATAAAGGCAACGTCTCTATTTAATTAGATAAACTCTTTAATTACACACACACACACACACACATAAATTTTATTTAACTCGATATTTTTTGTACTATTATTAAAAATATTGTTCTACAATAAAAGGTAACTATTTGTAGATTTTCTTATATTGATAATAAAAAAAAGACAAAACTTGTGTGAAACGATCTCATGGGTAGTATTTTGTGAGACGGATCTCTTATTTGGGTCATCCATGAAAAAAATATTACTTTTTATGCTAAGAGTATTATTTTTTATTGTGAATATCGGTATGATTGACCCGTCTCACAGATAAAGATTCGTGAGACCGTCTCACAAGATAACTACTCTAAAGAAAACTATTGGTAATGTAAATCCTTGGAGTTGAATAATTAAGCTTGTTTTCATTTAAAAAAATAGCTTCTATGTAACAACCTGATTAATTTGAATCCAATTTGAGTAACCTAAAGTTAAAATAGTTACTTAATATTTTTTAATCCAATTTAATAAAATTTAAAATTGAATTTAATATAAAAATAAATTATATCGAAATAAACAAATGGGTGAAAAAGTAGGAAAACTAATTGTATTTTGAAAAAAATGAAAATAAAAAACGGCCCAACTTCATCCACGTGGCACCGAGCATGTGTTGGGCCTTTTTTCGCTCAACGGACCGACAAAGACTTTTACCACGTGCAGCTGGCAAGGCCCGTGGGCCCATTAAAGAACTTTATGTAAAATCTCATGGGCCAGTTCGAACCCGCACTTGGGTAGAGATGACAACGAGAGTTTTTATAAAATCTCATATATTTATTATATCCATCCTCATGTTTGTTCTCATCCCCGTCAGTTATTTAATTCATCCTCGTACTGATTGGAGGATTGAATATCAATACTCTATCCAGATATCATATTATCACATATAACTGTATTTTTTCAAATTTGAATTATTTTTAGTAAGTTATAGATACTTACTAAATTGTTGAGAACATTAAAGAAAAAGAAATTTAATATAAAAACTAACAATTTAAACATTATAGAAAAAAATATTAAAAACAATTTATCCTAACATCATTATCCAAAAAATAACATCAACTCGGTATTAGTAATTTTCTTCATTCCATCAAGCTAATATCATTCAACAAAAATATATTAGAATTAACACAATATCCAAAAAATCATATACATACATTTTTACTATGAAGCTTAGCAACTTTATCAACCTTGGTGACCACCAATGAGGTGTCACTTATATATTGGATGTACAATTTTGATATGTTTCATCACATTCAATAGGTGAGTGACACATCATTATTGGGCATAAAGGTAGACATGGTTGAAAGGCAGCAGAACAATACTATATATATACATATATTTATTTAATCTGGTATTCGGATAGGTATAGATATGATTCTTTAAGACCCGTATGCATCCTCATACCCAATTTCCCATTTATTTAATCAAGTAAAAAAACTTCTCCATACCCTCCTCCATTCAGGTCGAGTATCGAATTGTTCGTCGAATTCGGAGGAAATTGTCATCCTTACAGTTGTGGAAATGTATTTAAATTCATGGATTTCGATTACAATTTTATTGTTTTCAATGAAAAAATAAATGAATTATTAAATTCGCACTTTACTTATTTACACGTTAGTAATGCATAATATAACAAATTTCAAATGACACAATTATTGCGTGAACTTAAAATTTATCATAATTATCATGAAATGCTATATAAATTTGAATATGTTGATTTAAAATTTATGTTCTTACTTCTCTATATATCAAAAATACATTTTGAAATCAATCAAAACATAACCTCATAGTTTTCACTAATGACTAATTTAGGGATTCTCATACCCATTTCTTTTTAGAAAAACATAATTGTATATTGTTGATATTATGAGATGGGAAAATAAAGTTTTTGATAACGACAATTTAGTTGAATTTAATTTGACTTTTAATATATATTTGAAAAATCTATTTACATATGAAGAAATTTATTATTACTAGTGAATCTTGGCGTATGATAAGTGCATATACTATACATATATAATTAAAATTAAATATAATTTATTAATATATTATGATGTAAGTGCATTTGAGTACCTTTTTGCTTCTATTTTTATTTTTTTTTATCCATAGGCTTTTGTGAAAATAACGGTATTACGAGAAATATGTGTCAGTTCACTATGTACCCGAAGTATTCATACAATGTTTATAATTAAAAAGTTCATATATTATTTTTTTTTCATGTTATCAATGCATTACATCACATTTAAAAAAAAAAAAGACGTGGCATTTACGTACCATCGGTTTTATTTATTTTAAAAAAAACCTAAACATAAAGAAATTAAAATTCAAACATAAGTGCCAACTTTTTCAAAATATTACTTGGCTATTATTATATTTTTAATATATAAAATATATTTTATATCTAAATATAAATATATTTAAACGAGTATGGTACGAAGATTCACTAGCTAGTAATTGATAATCGTGGTATTTTCGGCAGTATACATTTAACCTAGGGAAAACAATTACATATGTAGCACTTTCTCGGTAACATAATTAATTATTAATAAATAATTGTTTTATCCATATGTTATTTATGTAATCTTGTTGCTAAAAAAGTTTTCTATTGTTATTAATCATAGATTAATCATGTAATGAAATTGCCGACATAAGATTATATATGAATAATCACCATTAAAAAATGAATAAGATTACGTCCGTACTATGAAAGATATATATATAATTTAATGATAGAAAACAGTAAGTCCACTGCCAATAACAATTAATAAATTAAAGAGTAGGTCTCTTGTGAGACGGTCTCACGAATCTTTATCTGTGAGACGGATCAACCCTACCGATATTCACAATAAAAAGTAATACTCTTAGCATAAAAAATAATATTTTTAATGGATGACCTAAATAAAAAATCTGTCTCACAAAATACGATCCGTGAGACCATCTCATACAAGTTTTGCTTTATATTAAATAACCTAGAGATAATATTATAAGAAAATGGTTAAATAAAGTTCTACCATATGGGTCCCAAATATTCCGTGAAGCTTCTTGATCTGATGCTGCTAAATTAATTTATAAAAATATATTTTGTAATCAATTTGGGGAAAATAAATAAATAATAATTGTTAATAATATTAATAAAATATTAATAATTGTAGTAGATAATAATAAATTTTCTGTGATAAAATTTGAAATAATATAAATATAAGAAGAGATGTAATCTAGCATCACAAAATTGTTGGTGGTTGATGCAAAGTTAGGTCACATGTGTTTCTTGGATACCAACAAATTAATAAAATGAATGGATCTTGAAAGATTGAGATTTTTCTTCTTTAATTTCTTCCCACATGTAGATCAAGATAGCTAGCTAGGTCCTAGCCTTGAAAGAATACCTAACTAAATTTAAATATTCAAAATAATTAATTAATTAATTAATATGAGTACATACAAATATATAACCCTTATTAATAATAAACATGCCAATTTGTGCTCAAGATGTCTTGATTTTACCAAGTCATTTTGTTTTAGAAAACTTTAAAAATTGTCATTTAAGATGATCTAGACAATATTTTACTTTTTTAATTAGTCAAAATTTGATTCTAGTCAATCAATTGGTTCATTTTGCAGGTTCAAGCCGATTTTTGTCGATGTGTTAACATGACAACGAATGTTAATTACATGTCTAAGGAAACTATTGAAATACCAGACAATATTTTAAACTCTAAAAATAAAGAAGATTAAAAAATATAAGTTTGTTTCGCTACCAAGTTATGTGGTGAAGTGACATAAACCTTTCCCGGTTAAATGAGGGGCTTCGTCTCAAATCCATGCTAAAACAAAAACCCCTTCGCCCCTCTTCCCCGGCGGAGTTAAAGTTCATGCTAAAATAAACTCCCTTGGTGTGATTAAAACTCTTACTCGAATCTTTTTAAACCACTTGGTTTTTCCCTTTAGTAAAAGAAAAATTCTCCAAAATATCTCCATCGGTTATAGCAATCCATTCATTAGAACTTCATGTAAAAATCCTAAAAATTTGAATTTTTGAAATTTTCTTTCAGCATGACCAGGAGGGACTCGTCGGACGATATATTGGATTGTTCTAGGAAAAATGACGAGCATTCGGAAAATAATTGCACGATAACTTGAATCTAAACCAAAACTCAAAGAAAACTCATCTTAATTAGTATGGTTTGATCTCATATATATTTTTTTGTTTGATCTTTTTCTATTGCTTGCTTATTTTCTCACCACTAGGAAGATTTTAGTATAATACCCTCTTACGTATTGGTTTATTGCTTTGAATTTTTTTTTTTTAAAAAATTTAATTTTGGTATTCTATGTTATCTAAATTTCAATCTTAATGAGTTATCTTTGTTTGTTTTTTTAGTTATATATCTTCTAACGTGATGTTGTTCTGACATGACGTTGACGTCTGCAGTGCTGCCTCACCACTCTTAATAAAAGTAAAATTATCAAAAATTAAAAGATACACGAATGATGAAGATTCGAAAACATATCAATCCAAAATCACAAATAAACAATATACATTACTAACATTATAATTTTTAGGCATAAAATAATGTAACATGTAATTTGTTTGACATAGATTTAGAAACACACTCAATCTTTATGAAATGACAAGTTTTTCCTCTTATTTTTTTTAAAATCTAATTTTCAACCACTATCTGGTTGATTTGCCAACACCTATAAAAGAAATCTTTATATAATAAAGAAAAGACACAAAACATGATATGCAAATCTATAAAATGTCATAAATGGCTATGCATTTGTACCCAAAAGACAAGCCTTTGGTTTTCTGTATTTGTACACTAATTCATGACATGTTGGTTGGTTAAACAGTGCGTCACAGTACCTTAAAAACTACCACTTCAAAGCAGTAAAAGTGATCACTTCGAAATTTTAGGCAAAACCAGATAAACTATGCTACGGTTGCATGTAAACTCCAAGAAGGGACCAATTCAGAACAAAATTAGTCTGCTCGGTATGTAGGAGAATATGTTAAACTCGGTTCGTTTGACCGGTTGATCTAATGGTTACTCGGGATCACATCATTTTTTCATGTGCTATAATGCACCGGAAAACATGAAAAAACATATGTAGCTCGATCATATACATCAATTATATGAATACTTTGGATAATATGCCCAAAGGGTAGAGTCGAATAAATCGTTAACCTCGCGTATATCTCTCTACCCAATTTTTTCCAAGATGACCAAGTGTAATAAAAAGTTAAATTGTGTACTATCTCTTAATTAGGAATTATGAAAGAAGCATGAGAAAAATCACAAAAGATGTGAATTTTGCAATTTACTCGAGTAATATCAGGTGGAAAAACTGGTGGGTATCATACAAATTATAACCATAAGGTGGTAAACTTCAATATTATTCTTGAAATTAAATGAGGAATCTACCAATGTTCATTCAATAGTACAAGAGCACTTCACCCTTCCATCAATACTACTATTCAATCTTTTGGTCAACTTGAATCTTGAAATCTATCCAAAAAAAAATTCTCTTAGACAATTTGTTTAGTTTAAAAGAAGACACTAGCAAATCTGTGCACACAAAATACTGATCAAGAAATTTCCTTAATTTTATGTCAAATTCATTTATTAATATAGCTTCAAGGTGATTATAAGCAAACTTTATTCAATATCGATAGTCTAAAAAACATTGTAGTTAATTAAAGTCTATATAATCTCTATTGGATTTCATTTTAACACCCCCCCCCCCTCTTCGATTCACAGTCTTGCATGGCGTATAACAAACTGGATTTTCCAAGAAATCAAGACATATGTAGAGAATTAAATAGCAGTATTCAAATACAGAAATTAAACTACTGAAAACTCTCTTTTGTAATGATAAAAAAAGTGCGAAAATTGGATAAAGAAGCATTTTTATGATAGCACATCATCAAATATCATATAATTTTTTTTTACCAATTTTTTTTTATTTCCAAAAAAAGAAATATATTAAAGCTTAACTCTTACAGAAATGGAAAACTTAGGGTACCTTTTACTGGACTGGTACCTGAGCTGGTGGCAGATATGCTATATATATGTAATATATTGCATGTCCATCGTACTAACATTGACTCGGCGGTGGCATGGAAGAAGAGCCATCGGTAGCAGAGGGCGGCGGCTTCTTTCTCTTCTTCTTCTCATAACTAATCCCTCTTGCCTTGGCCTGTGAATCACGAACTTCCCGTAAATAAAGCCTGACTGCCCGAGCTCCAAAAGGGTTTGCTTCGGGCTTGCCTCCATTCTCCTCGTACGCTGCCCGCAGGCGTCCTATGAGAGCATCGAGGCTGCCCCAGGCCTGGCGCAGCGGGCAGGGGCAAGGGGCCGGCGGGTTCGGGTGCCCGTAAAAGGGACAGATCGGGGTGTGGACCTTCGTTTTTCCGAACTGATCCAGGTACCGGAGGAATTCGAGGACGTGGGCGCCGCTGCAACGAGCGAGTGAGAGTGGGGGACGGTGGTTGCGGAGGTACTGGCCGAAGGTGTTCCAGTCTCGGCGTTTTTGGTTCTCGTATCGGCTTGTGGTCGTCGGGGATGTGGCAGAGGCGGGCGAGGAGGAGGCGGGCGTTAAGCTACCGGAGACCTGTGCGGCGGCCGTGTCGGTGGTGATGGTGAAATTGATAATTTCTGGGGTCGATGAGTTCATTTCTCGGTATGTATGCTTTGCTTGTGCCTCTAGAGTTAAAGAAAATGTAGTGTAATGTTCTTGATCATGAAGTTTAATGGGATTTCAAGAAATTGGAGGAGAAAATATTGGTGGTTTAAGGCATGGAAGAAGATAATATAGTTTTTGGGTAAATTTATGTTTGATCAGTCCTAGAAAAAGTTGGCCATTTCTATGATGTTTGTTAAGCTTTATTGCTTAGTTCTTATGTGCAGACACGTGAAGGGATTGGATGATTTTTTCCCTAGAAAAGGGGGAGACACTGTAGTAACAGTAATGATTGGGTAAGTGTGGGGGTGGGTGGCAGTTTAGTCAAGCTATGTCGATTAGGATATTTGGAGGTACATTATTAGGGTTTTTTGGGAAATAAAAACACATTGACACTTGAGATAAGTAGGGTAAGGTTTGGGAGATGTTGATGATTTTAGAGATCATAGGAAATTACGAGAAAAGTCGTAAATTTGGTTTTTTAATATTTTTTATTTGTGATTTTAATAATTTATATGGTTAAAATTCAGTTTTAATTCGATATATTTGTTGTTTTTGTATTTTAATTATTTTTCTAATTGTCGTTGATGTAGTACTGACGTGATGTTGACGTAACACTCATATGTCAAGTGCAGAGCCGTATCTGTGTTGAATGAGGTCTGAAACAAAAAATGAAAAATGAGTCATCTTGTTGTAGTAATAAATATAAAATTCAATTTTCAAATAACAAATATAATAATAAATACATAAATATATCAAAACCAATATATTACATCAATAACAACTCAATAAATATTTAAAATAACTACATAAATACTACTCTTCTAGTTTTTTAGAGACGAAAATATTTATCAAATCTGTATAATCCAATTGTCAGACCATTTCTTTCTCAATCGACAACATAGTTATCTCATTTAATCTATCTTGCGACATTGTTGATCGAAGATAATTATCGTAGAAACTACACTTTTAGTCTATATAATTGTAGAAACTACAAAAGTCGCGCATAAAATTTATATAAAACTCATAATTCAATTATAACTCATTAAAAATTTAAATCATACGATGTGTGCTTTAGTTATATATTTAATTAACATGATCTCTAAGCACATTATAGTGTCCATATCATAAGTAAATTTTGTTTTCAGTAAGGATGTTTTAATAGAATAATCTACAAATATAAATATAAATGTGTATTTATAAAGAAGATTTGAAATGAAAATAAAGCATAATTAATGAAGAAAATTACTTACATTCATTCTTAAAAGAAGTATGAGACCATAAACTTTATTTGTTGAATGAGAACAAAAATCAGGGTTGAGATTTGGGGTGGTTTAGGGAACAAATAACATATACTATACATATACAGATATACATATATACATATACATATACACATATACATATATACACATATACATATACATATATACATATATACATATACATATACATATACATATATATATATATACACACACACACACATATAAATTTGGGCCCTTTATTAAACCGGGCCCTGAGGCAACCGCCTGGTTGGCCTCATAAAAGGTACGGCTCTGGTCAAGTGTCATGTAAGAACTTTCACACCAAAATGACTAAAATTTCAAAATAAAATATCAAAATTACAAACGAAAGTGTGGGAAAATTTAAGTTTTGGTGATGAGTTAACCATAAGGAATTAATTCAAGATTATTAAATTCAGCAATCCGAAAAAATTCAGTAGCCGGTAGCCGATAATCTGCTAAATGTTCAGAGAATACTGAATTTAAAGGACAAGCAATTACCTAACATCCACGGACTACTGAATCTTGACAGCGGTCATTTATGTGCATTGATTATATCCTCGTACTTATTGATGCATAAAATCAGCATAAATAACTTTCAGAAAATGTTCAACATTCTAGTTAAAAAAGACACTTTCTCACTGATTTGACGGATATTGTCAAGCATTTAATGCCGTTTTTTGCTTTTGGAATAGGACAAATTATAGTTTACAAATTGGACAAGTGCATTAATGATCTTGATATGACAAATTTATAGTCGTTCATATCCGAATATTTGAAGATCACTTATATAAAGTCACATCATATTTCAGCAAGTAAAAAAAAGAAAAAACACACTCAGCGTGAACATATCTTATTATTCAAAAGCATACTCATACAAGTTTTATCAGATCTTCTAATATATCATCTCGTGCTATATTCTTCTATCTGTAATCTCATTATTGTATTAACATTTTGAATAGATCTTTGCAACTGACATAATAAAATTCTCGATCAGAAGTCAATGTGTAAGTTGTAAAGAAGTTAATATTAAGAGTTTCATAGATAGTGTTAATTCCTACTGAAGTGGGAGTTTACATAAACTGTAAATATCAAAGTATTTTAGTGAATATCTTTAGAAACAAAATAAGGGGAGACGTAGAAAGTCTTTATCCTTCGAACTTCCAGAAACGATCAATGTATCTTTTCATTACTTCTATTATTGTTCACAAAGTTCAGTAGACTCATTCAACATTGCTCGTCAACTGCTTACTGATATTTGAAGATTAAAATCAGATTTCTGCTATTAATACCAGTGGAGGTCTCCTGAAGAAAATAAATTCAAAATACATAGTGCTTTACTCACCCCCTTCTAAAGCACCTCCGCCGATCTTAACAGAAAGATACATAACTAAAACTCAATTTTAATAACATAAAATTGCAAATAGTCAAGCATAAAGAATAGGAAAAACAACATTTCTACAAATATATTACAATGACACTTTGAATTCAATCACACAAAACGTGCTTTTAACGAAAGAAAAAGAAGACAATATATGACGAGATATCTCGAAAAAGCCAGGTTACGTAACAGTTCAATTTCTAGAAGCTAGTTCAACAATTTTTATTGAGTCAGGGAGGGGATGCTTTTGTGCTTGAAGAATCACTGGTATTTTAATTCTTCTTCTGCTTCTGGTAAATCAAAGGTTTACTCATTATTTTTTTAATATAAAATTAATTTATTTTTAAGCACAAATTTTGGTATTTCATTTGGTACATATTATAAGGCATATTTGAAGTTAGTTTTTTTTGTATGGAATTACCCATATCTATACAATTAATATGTTAATGTTAAAATATTAAAATTGGAAACTACTGTATACACAATCATTTGAATGCTTTTATATTCAAATTATGTTCACTTTCTGATCATCTATATGCTTCAACATAAAATACACAGAGTAATCAATAAATCTTAATTTATATTAACACAAAAACTCTTGTGAATGCGTCTCACGGTCAATTTGTTAAGACATATTTCAACCCGACTCAATTCGTGAAAAATATTATTTTTGGTGTCAAAAATATTATTCTTCATGTTAGATATGAGTCAATTCGACCTGTATCATGAATATATACATGTGAGACAGCTTCGCAAGAGACCTACTCTTTTATTAATTGATGTCAAATACTTATTAAACTCATGATTCAATAATAGCAACATAAAATGATGCATTCTTCGAAACAACAATAACTAAACTTATATATAAGCAAAATCCATTCCATACATTGGGCTAAATAAGATTTTGATAATATAATTAGTTGAAATTCGTTATTAGACTATTATTACAATAAATTGGTTTATTTTACACTTGTAGCCATATTTTGGCAAAGTATTGTCGTAACATTAGATATTGTTGACATATTTGTCGCAAGACTCATGGAAAAAAAAAAAAAAGAAGTAAATGTGAGAATATAATTTTTTTTGTGAAAACCAAATTTTGACAATTTGAAATACGAAAAGTCTGTATTTCATCACAATCATTGATCTATCACCTCTAAAGTCCATAATATGAGATTAACAGGGAAAAATAAGAAAAATAGAGATCTTAATTCACATTTTTTACCTTCAAATGAGTAGTGCCAATTAAAAAAAAAAACAAACAAACAAACAAAGAGGGAATAATTATTCATGAACATATAAATCAAGAATTTTGGTGAAAAATATCTCAATAATTGTTCAGCTTTTCTCGGATTATAATAATCAAAATCAATCAAACATGTGAAGTCAATAATCACCATGAATCAAAGGGGAAAACAACAGTTGTTTTGTTACCAAATACTGCTTATAAATTATAGCTAGAAGTTCATGAGTTAAAATTTGTCGTAATAATATTAAATTGAACGTGCGTGTGACAACCTTCTAGCATCATATATATATATATATATATATATATATATATATAGACACACACACACGAAACTATAGATATAAGTCTTCCTTGATTAAAAAGATTAAGAGTGAAATTTGACAATAAAAAAGATAAATATATAAAATCAAAATTGTAAATTTTCAATTAAAAACGGATACACCATGTTTGTCATTTCTCAAACTTCAAAAGGAAAATTAAATGGAATTGGTAGTGTAATTTTGACACTTGAGGAGAATTACTGATGTTCTTGTTAATTCTTAAATACTTTAAAATGTGACATGATTGGTAAATAAAAAAAAGCAAAAACTTGTGTGAGACGGTCTCACAAGTCGTATTTTGTGAGACGGATATCTTATTTGGGTCATCCATGAAAAATATTACTTTTTATGCTAAGAGTATAACTTTTATTGTGAATATGGGTAGGATTGACCCGTCTCAAAGATAAAGATTCGTGAGACCGTCTCACAAGAGACCTACTCATAAAAAAATACATTTGATTGGTTTTTTTTTTTTTTACTAAATTCATTAGCTTTCAGTTAATTTGTACCAAGAAAACTCAAAAGAAATTTTGCAAAGCGCAATTAATGTTGGCGTCCTTGTACTTTAAAACTCAAATTATTCAACAAATATGATGGCTATGTAGTCTATGATAACTAAAGTAATTAGATTCTTGAGCTCTTGTCAAGTGTCCGAGGAATTAGGTTTACGTGGACACCAAATTTCTTAAGCTCTTCTGTTTTCGTCCTCTGACTAATTATCAAAATCGAGTCTTAGTCATGTAATTTTTTTTAATTTTTAGTTTATTTTATTGGAGTGCTAAAGTGGTACGTCACAAAACATATTAGCAATTTTGAAAAGAGTATAAAAGAAGACAATTTACGGAACGAATTCAAAACTACTATATGCAATATATGATGAACTAGCACAAACAAATCGAATTAGATTCAAACTTTAAGCATAGATGATGCTGTAAAAAGGTCATTTTATGATTAAATATTCTTATGGTATTATAAAAGTACAAAATATTACATTGAACAACTTCAAGAAATGTAATCTAACGATTTACTTGATAAATATATAGTTACAAAATAAAATAAAAATACAACTACTCATTTATAAAACTACTCCAATTCAAAAAAAAAAAAGAAAAAAAAAGAGGGTCAATGTTAATATGAGAATCGAGATGAATAGTTTAAATACACCGAAAAAAGTATCAAAAAAATGATTTATATTTCTTTTTCTTTTAAATGGGAATTTTAAAAAAATATATATGTTGGGAGCATTGACCTTGCTAGGAGATATTAACACATGATTGTTGTCAGATTTAAAATATTTAAGTTGTAGCATCATCGTTATAACTATTTGTAAAACAAACACATAGATTGAAATGAATGTCATTATTAGAAGGAAAATGATTATGGATCAATAATTTCCACTGATAGGAAGCAATCAACATGTGATTTTTGAGTTGTTATACGCTTTAAAAGTTTCGAATTGCATCTTTACTGTCAGCTATAATTTTTTATAATGCGACAAGCGTTCAATCCTACAAAATATAATTTAACTTCTTAATATATTTTATTATTTATTACAATTGATGCTTTACCATTTGACACTATTAATTTTGACATTTGGAGGAAATAAGACAGAGATCCAATTACGTAAAACATGGGAATATGAAAATGCATGATTTATAGAGGAAAATTAAATTATTTCAAGTGGTGAACAAGATTTGACAGTTTATTAATTATAACAATGAAAATAAGTACAGTTAAATTAAATAATTTCAAATTTAATGGAATCAATTTGATACCCCATGGATGTGCCCACTATCCCTGGCCCATCCATAGCCCAAATGGAAGACAGGCTCATCAAGGGCCCATGTATTCTCCTATAAATACCAGGTTCGGGTGTCTAACTCAGGGATTCAAAATATTATTTTCAGCAGCACCCTTAGTTGTTCTCACCTTATATCCTTAGTCTCTGACTTGAACGTCGGAGGGGCTACGCCGGGACACCCTCCCGGCCCCCTTCTAACGATCTTATTCGTGATTTCAGGCTCAAGACCATTTCGAAACTTGCGTTTGGACTGGTGACACTTGCTGGAATCGGACCCTAAATTTTCTGTGAGTATCACTTGGCGCCGTCTGTGGGAACTTGAGTTGAGACGTAGAGATAGTAGGCAGGAGAGAGAGCAGAAGAACTAACTCAGCATCATCGCGTCCTCATATGGGACCCGAATAATCTCGTCTTGAGACGAGACAAGAACAACCTCGTCATGAGGCAAGAGCTGAACAACCCCGTCATGAGACAATTGCCGAGAAACCCAGTCCCAATGAAAATGTGGGGAACTTGACCATGGAACAGTTGGGCCAATTTATTACCCGGATAGTAGATGAGGCCGTGAAAGAGAACCAAGAGTCTGTTTTTGCTGAAGAGCAGGCCACTCGTCAGGAGCGGGAGGAAAATGCTGAGAGCCACCAGAGCAGGGTTGAAGAGACACAGCCCCTCCAAAGTGGGGAGATTAGTGAGATGGGAGAGATGTAGAAGGAAATACGGATGTTAAGGCAGCAGTTGGGAAGCAGATCGCCGGCACCCAAGAGAGGAAGTCTTTTTTCACTTGCCATTTTGGAAGATGGGCTTCCTCCAAATTTCCTACAGTCAAACGTGGGAGAATATGACGGACATAGTGACACCAAGGAACACTTGGGGAGGTTTGAGAACGCAGCTCTGTTGCATCAGTATTCAAATGGAGTCAAGTGTAGGGTGTTTCTGGGCACGTTGGTAAGGTCAGCCCAGCAATGGTTTAACACCTTGCAGCCCAACTACCTACGATCTTTCGAGGATTTTTCAGTTGCTTTCTTGCATAGATTCGCTAGCAGGAGAAAGCACCAAAGAAATTATTTGAGCTTGGTTGTGATGAAGCAGCAAGAAACTGAAATTCTGTGAGAATTTATCCGGCGTTTCAACGATGCAGCACTCTGGATATGCCAGCTGCTTCACCTGACATCATGATAAGTGCCTTTACCCAAGGACTGAGGGGAGGAGAATTCTTTAAATCGCTGGTCAAAAAACCTCCATCAAGTTATGATGATCTGTTATCTCGGGCGGAGAAATATATAAATCTAGAAGATGTCCAGCGACATAAGAGGACGGAGCAATGGCTTGGGGGAAGTAGTGACAAGGTGATGGAGATGAAGGAGGCCGAGGGGAGATGGGAGAAGTCGCAAAAGGTTGAGAGCAGTGCTAGATTGCCTTCGCGGGACAAACAAGAAGGATCCTCATCTGGGAGTCGACCGAGGTCTCTCCCGTCCCCTAGGCATGGTCAAGGCTCTCCATGGATAAATCAGAGGGTCAGGAAGCAGAGAAGAGAAGGTCGATGTCAAGATGTCCCTCAAGAACCTGTCGAACCGAGGAGGGGAATGGATGATGATAACCACCCTACGAGAGGAATGATTCATATGATCTCGGGGGGTGCTACTGATGGAGACTCTGGGCGAGCTCGGAAGGCACATGAGAGAAGGTTGGAGAACTTTGAAATATCTAGAGGTGCAGAATTACCGCAAGACCATGTCATCAGCTTTGGGCCGGAAGACCTCCGAGGCGTTGTGACTCCACATAACGATGTCTTGGTGGTGACGGCCACCATTGCCAATTATGATGTGGCAATGATATTTATTGATAATGGAAGCTCCGTAAACGTCTTGTTCAAGAGCACGTTGGATCAAATGAAGGTGGAAGGATTTGAGTTTTAGCCGGTCTCCACCCCGCTGTATGGGTTTGCAGGACACGCCATCCCGCCTTTGGGTCAGATTGTTCTTCTCCTATCCTTGGGGACTGATCCTCGACGGGTAACAAAAATTATAGCCTTCACCGTGGTGGATATCCCTTCAGCGTATAATGAAATTCTAGGACGGCCAGCCCTGAAGGATTTTAGAGCCGTAGCTTCCATTTATCATCAAAAGCTTAAGTTTCCTGTGGGAAAAGGAGTCGGAGTTTTGTGCGAGGACCAAAAATTCGCGCGTCGTTGTTATGAAAGAATAGTGAAGGAAGAAGAAAAGAGAGGTCATGAGCATTCGCATGGAAGCTTAAGCTCAGTCTTACAGTTGTAGAGTCATTCAGAGAAGTTTCTAAGTGAGTAACTTTGTCCTGTGGAGGTACAAGAGGAGCATAGAAGAAAGTTGGATAATGCAATGTGCAAGGCTCTAAAGAGGCCCGGGAACGCTTAGCACATTAGAGAATATTAATCTTGACTTTATTTTTGATGTATTTCGTTTCTGAATTTGTCTTATGTTATCAATTGAAATTTAATAAAGCCAAGTTCTTATATTAAGTTCGTGGATGTTGTTGTATTATGAGGATGATATGAATTAAATTTTACCTACTTAAGCTGCGCCTAGTAGAGGAGAAGAGTGGGAGAGGAGAAAAGTTAAATTTTTCATGCTAAAGCGTCGCATAGCAGAGGATCAGAATAGAGGAGGAAAATTAAATTTTATCTACTTAGGCTACGTCACTAGAGGAGAAGAGTGGGGGAGGAGAAAAGTTAAATTTTTCCTACTAAGACGTCGCCTAGCAGAGGAGCAGAGTGGAGAAGAGGAATTTTATTTTCTTGCTAAAGCATCGCATAGCAAAGGAGCAGAGTGGAGGAGGAAAATTTAATTTTCCTCCTAAGGCATCGCCTAGTAGAGGAGCAGAGTTTGGGAGGAGAAAAATTAACTTTTCCTGCTAAAGCATCGCCTAGCAGAGGAACAGAGTTTGGGAAGAGAAAAATTAAATTTTCCTGCTAAGGTATCGCCTAGCAGAGGAGCAGAGTTTGATGAGAGAAAAATTAAATTTTTCTGCTAAGGCATCGCCTTGCAGAGGAGCAGAGTTTGGAAGAGAAAAATTAAATTTTCCTGCTAAGGCATCGCTTAGCAGAGGAGTAGAGTCTGGGAAATTTTTCTGCTAAGGCATCACTAGCAGAAGAGCAGAGTTTTAGATAAGAAAAACTAATTTTTCCTACAAAGGTATCGCCTAGCAGAGGAGCAAAGTTTGGGAGGAGAAAAATTAAATTTTCTTGCTAAGACATCGCCTAGCAAAGGAGCAGAGTCTAGAAAATTTTCCTAATAAGACATCTCCTAGCAGAGGAACAGAGTTTGAGAAGAGAAAAATTAAATTTTCCTGCTAAGGCATCGCCTAGCAGAAGAGCAGAGTTTGGGAGGAGAAAAATTAAATTTTTCTACTAAAACATCGCCTAGCAGAGGAGCAGAGTTGGAGAGGAGAAAAATTAAAATTTACTTACTTGGGTTGCGCCTAGTAGAGGAGAAGAGTTGATGAGGAGAAATTAAATTTTACCTACTTAGGTTGAGCCTAGTAGAGGAGTCAGGGATGAGGAGGTGAAACCTTTATTTTCCTGCTCAGACATCGTCTAGCAGAGGAGTCAAAGGGTGAGGTGGTCGATGTTTGATTTTTCCTACTGAGGCCCGGCTTAGCAGAAGAGTTAAAGGATGAGGAGGTGGAAGTTTTATTTCCTGCTGAGCCATCACTTAGCAGAGGAGTCAGAAGGTGAGGAGGTGAAAGTTTTATTTTTCCTGATCAGACATCGCCTAGCAGAGGAGTCAGAGCGTGAGGAGGTTGATGTTTGATTTTTCCTGCTAAGGCCCGACTTAGCAGAAGAGTTACGAGATGATGATGTAGAGTTTTATTTTCTTGCTAAGACATCGCCTAGCAGTGGAGTTAGAGGGTGAGGAGGTTGAAGGACTATTTTTCCTGCTAAGTACTATTTTAGCATAGAAGTCATGGGCGCGTGGAAGTGGAAATTATTTTCCTTCAAAAGTTTAGTAAAGGACCTTGAAGATGGGGGCGACGAGGGCATACCGTGTTAGAAAAATTTATTTGGTTTGTCGTTAACGAATGATGTTTACCGCTGTGAAATTACGGGGATCGACCTGCCCAATCAGGTCGTGGGGGTTTGGGGGCAACGCCCCCAAAAGCTCTTGAGAAAGAATCATTCGCAAGGGCAAGGGCGTGCTTGGGCGAGGGCGTGAGCGAGGGTGTAAGGGTTGGCGAGGGCGGTGACTGGCAAGGCAGGCGAGACGGGAGATTGGCGAGGGCGATTGGGCAAGGCGAGGGCCTGCCCGAGGTGGAGGCCAATCGGGGATGGAGAGCGCGCGGGCGAGATCTTGCACGATGGGCGAGGGTGAGGCGTGGCTGGCGAGGCAAGTGCGGCGAGGCTGGGCAGGATGGGGTATGAGCGCAGGCGCTCAGGCAAGAGGGTGAGGCGAGCACGTGTGGGCGAGGGCAGGAGTGCAGGGTGAGGCGAGAGCGCGCGGGCGAGGGCAGGAGTGCAGGGCGAGGCGAGGGTGAGGCTATGCGGGCAGTTAGGGCAAGGGGTGAGGGTTTGCGACGAGGGATGCGCTGTTGGGGAGGGCGAGCGGGGTTGTGAGGTGAGGGCTGTCCAAGGGGCGGGGCTGGCGGCGAGGTTGGCGAGGGCTGTCTAAGGGGCGAGGGGCGGGGCTAGCGACGAGGTTGGCGAGAGCTTACGAGGGCTAGGGCGAGATGGCGGGAGGTAGGCGAGGATGAGATGGTGGCAAGGCGGGGCAAGGGGCGAGGCACTGGAGAGCTAGTGATGGAGAGCTGGTGAATGAATTGCAGAGGAAATTCTGTGTGGAAGAAGTGAGAATGGAGTAAGGAGAGAACCTAATGGGGAAGCCCAGACCAAATGTTTCCTTTCAGAGCAGGATTGCGGTTTGATTTGTTTCCAAATTTTTGGAGACTGACGAGCGGCAGGGAAAAAATCACAACTCGCACCCGATGAAACGAGGACAACACAATTAATCGAACTTCGAACCTATGATTCAGTTCGACTTGGGAGGGGGAGACTGGTGATACTCCAAGGATGGGCCCACTACCCCTGGCCCATCCCTAGATCAAATGGAAGACAGGCCCATCAAGGGCCCATGTATTCTCTATAAATACCAGGTTCGGGTGTCTAACTCAGGGATTCAATATATTATTTTCAGCAGCTCCCTTAGCTGCTCTCACCTTATATCCTCAGTCTCTGACTTGAGCGTCGGAGAGGCTACGCCGAGACACCCTCCCGGCCCCTTCTAACGGTCTTATTCGTGATATCAGGCTCAAGGCAATTTCGAAACTTGCGTCTGGACTAGTGACATTTGCTGGAATCAGACCCTAAATTTTCCGTGAGTATCATAGTTGATCCTTAAAAAAAGGCTTTTAACTCGGCGAAAAAAAGGAATTTTCTTTGGTAAATTCAGTTATTAATCGATCTCCACTTACAAATATATTATCATCTCTTTTCTTAAGTATATATGTTTATTAATAGTTCTTAATTTATAAATTAAGTTATTAATTTCTAAATTAAATCAATAATAACATTATCTACTCAAAAAAAAAATTTAAATTTATCAATATCCTTAAATTAAAAGTAGAAGAAAATTCATTCATGAATAATTAAACTAGTTATTGCTTCTATTTTATTTTCTATGTGAAATTGAAAATATCTCAATTTTGGTGATAACAAACAATATCAAATTATTTATAGGTATAACTGTTGGGTGCAATAATTGTCATTGTTTGGTAGAGCGATCGAACTGTGGTGCTTGAACTGCTGTGCGATTTAAAAGATTTGAGCTGCAATATTATTACCAGCTATAACTTTTGGTAAAGCGGCAAACGCTCGGTCCAACAATTAGTATCAGAACCAAGATCACGGATTCGATTTTCATTGATTGCAAGGAGTGCAATTATTGAAAGTGAGATTATTAGGTGCAATAATTGTCTTTGCTTGGTAGAGCAATCGAACCGTGGTGCTTGAGCTACTATGCAGTTTAAAAGATTTGATTTGCATCATTACTACCAACTACAGCTTTTTGTAAAGCGGCAAGCGTTCGTTCCTACAACAACTGCTATTTCTTTGTATTTACAAGTTTTTTGTTGAACATCGTGAAGTCAAGCCGGACAACGTAATCTTTAAGATCAAGCTGGACTGCACAAACAGATAGTCATATTAAAATTCAGGCTGCATATCTATATCAATATCAAGTTGTTTCTAAGACTTAAATCAGAATGCATAAATACACTCAAATGGCATTGTAATATCTAGCTGTTATGCTTGAAAAACAAGTCAATATGTACACATAGAAGCCCGACATTTCAGAAGATCATTTGACTAATGAATGTACATTATCATCTCCAGTTGTCCAAGAATGTCTTCTAATAAGACAAAGATATACACGTACTTTTATTTTTCATGTATCATCTTTTTATAAGTAGTTAATTGTCATATTTGGATACATGTATGGGCGGAGCTTCCATTGACCTAGTGTGGGTCCCACTCTGCAGTGGCATAGTCAGAAATTTGATATTACTCGGGCTAAACATTTTCTTAGCAAAATAAAAATTAATGCATATAAATTAACTTCATATCAATTTAATTTTATGAGCTATGTTTTTTTTTCCATGTTTTGAGTTAAATACAAGTTGAGTTAGAATCTCAATGTACAAAATTAAAAATAGAATAGTCCACCTAAACTATAGCCGAGATGGGCATAAATGTGGCTCCACCTTGCACTTGGCCCAGAAAAAACATATAATTTTTTAATCAAATTTTATATCATTGTGTTGTTTCAAATTAAATTTAATCAAATTTGTAAAAATAGTAAATTATCTTGGAAATGGTCAATCTATAATTGAATTATTAAAATTTTTTGGATCAATTGTCCCTGCATAGCTGCACTACCTGCGCGCCGCTGCATATTCTTCACGGGTACTAGGACTCCTTCCCGGCCCTGGTGATCGAGTCCTAGCATGGCTAGGACTCCCTCCCTGACCCCTCACGAACCTTAGCTACCCCTGGCCCCAACCAAGCCCAAGCCTAGCCAACAATTCCCAAAAACCGAACCCTCCAGACACACATACGCATGATCGGTTCCAGCTCGTGTTCATGTGCGTGCAGCATGTTTTTGTGCATCCTAGGACCCCTTGAATCATGTAAAAACAATTCCCTTTCACTTCCTAATCATGGCAGCCCCCTTTAACACATAACAACATGATTTTGGAACAAAAAATCAAGCTTTAAAAATCACATGAGATGCTTGTACGAAAATATAACATGATGTAACTTGTTTTTCATGCAAAACTCAATTAAATAAATACTATGGTTTGATAGATGTTTGAGAAGAATATGACATGCTTTTGCGTGATTAACACACGATTAAATGTTGACGATTGCGAAGAACGACGACGAACAACCTAGGATTGAAATTACTTGACAATATCGATGCTTTCTCTTTTTTTTTCCTTGAGTGTCGTGAGTTAAATTGAGGGAAAAAGAGTCCTTGAATTGTTGGGGAAGGGGGCATGTAATAGGTTGGGAATATGGGGTGGGTTTGCACTTATTTATTCCATAAAATCTTAATCAAACTCCAATTGCTAGCTTAAGCTCATTAACAATGTTAATTAAGCTCATTTAGCCCATTAGTGTTTAATAAAAATATTTTGTTTAAAAAGTTTGTGAGTTTATTAGCCGGTTGCCAAACCGTTCGTATTTTTAAAAAAAAAACCAACACCGATAAAAATTACGTCTCGACGTATAAAATCACCTCAAAACTCTTTATTTTCGAAAATAAGAAAAAGCATCAATCATATTTTAAATAATTAAAAATAATTATTTAATAAAAATATTTTTCATTTCAGTCATCGGTCTTCGTTCCTCGATTACAACTCGAATAACCTTTAAAAATACATTTTTTTAATGCAACCATGTAGAAAACTATATTTTAAACATGTCAACATGCACAACATATTTAATCCATGCAATTAAAACATTTAATTAAAATACAAGTGAATTTAATAGCTTGCATGCATGTGGTGCACGTGGCCCTTCAAATTTTCGGGACGTTACATGATCTTTTTCAGTTGTTGCAAAACTTATTTTGTTCAGCTGAATTATTTTTCTATATATAGTTCCTGAAAAAGTATACGTTGATTTGTGTCCGTTGGCTTGTTTTTAATCCATATCAACATGTTTCTGACGGTTGTACACTGTTGCGATCAGTTTTGTATTGTACACTATTGCGATCGGATTTTGTCTTTTGGCTCAAACCGATCCTAGTAAACTAATATGAGAAAAACTGATATTCTGATAAGAACTATTTCAATTGCAGTTGGGGTCATATCTGTTTTGTTCAATTCGACCAGTTCAGCTTGATTATTTGTTAACACCAAAACATGAAATGGTGGTCAAGTGGCTAAGCAAGAAAACATGGAGTCCTAGTCTAGGTGGGTTTCTCGGCCATGCTTGTGATGAAGTGGGGGGCTTCGGTTTTCAAGCTTGGGGCTGAGTCCAATGGTTCTAACGGTCCAGGAGGGTCCCTAGAGGGGTTGGGCAGGGTTCGGCTCGAGGTGGTCCGAGCTTGGCTCGAGAAAAATTGAAGATGGCTCAAGGGCTCGGTTAGGGTCTTCTTCATGGTTTTAAATTCGAAACATGGCTCACGAGGATCAAGTCATGGTTCACGAGGGCCAAATAATTATAAAAAGTCTATGTTTTTAATATGGGAATTTTATATTAAAGTTTTGTTTAATTCGGGATTAAAACATATTAATATGTTATATTTAAAGAATAATTGAAAAGTCCTCGATTTAAGCTAAATAAAAATATGAGAAAATTCATGTAAGCTTAAGTAATTATTTGAGACATGTTAGAGTCAAGAAAATTAATAAAATGTCAAAAAAGTGAAATTTTATGTATAGGGGTAAAACGGTAATTTTACACCCGAAAATTACTAAACGTCATGGCAGTGTCCTAAATGCTGTTTTATATGCTAATATGATTATTTTAAATGTTTATGAAATTTTATATGTTAATATGATTATTTTAGTTGTTTATAGATTTTTATACGTTAAAATGATTATTTTAAATGTTTATGAAATTTTATATGTTAATATGATTATTTTAATTGTTTATGGATTTTTATACGTTAAAATAATTATTTTAAATTTTTATGGAATTTTATATGTTTATGGATTTTTATGTCAAAATGTTTATGATTTAATATGTTAAAATGTCGATTTTAAATGTTTATGGATTTTTATGATTTAATATGTTAAAATGTTTATTTTAAATGTCTAAGGATTTGTATGATGAAACGATAACGTTAAAAGACATGTTGCATGCTTGGTTTAAAAGAAAAACGTTATATGCATGTTTAATTTTATTAAGTGATGAGAATACGAAACGTTGAAGGAAGTGAAGTAATTGTGACTAATATGATGATATGTTGGAGATATCGTGAGGGAAAAGGTCCCAGTAAGAGCCCGACGATCGTATTTCCATTGACACGTGATACGATGATATGTTAATACGTAAGGCCAAGGCCCATTTGACGGGTGAGAGTGTCGCTGGTGTCCCTCGCCCAATACTGTGGTTACATGTAGATGGATCTATCGCCCAATACGAATACGAAAGTCACAATTAACGATCTGAATTCAACGAAAACGAATATGAATACGAACATGAATATGAATATGTTGATATGAATATGGATATGAACATGAATATGAGTATGACTATGTTGATATGAATATGGATACAAATATGAATATGGCTATGATGAATATGAATATGTTTATGTTTAAAGTTTATGCATCATTATGAAAATGTTTATGAAAATGTTTATGTTTACAGTTTATGCATCATTATGAAAGTGTTTATGGTTATGCATGTCATGAAAACGTTATATTACGTAAAAGTATTTTCACTGTTGCATGTGATCTGTATACGCATTATTTGTTATCAAGATTATGATGTGTTGAGTCTTTAGACTCACTAGGTGTGATTGATGTAGGTGATTATGATAATAATGTTAATGGAGGTCTTGATGGTTGACTTTGCTGAACTGAAGGTGCACATAACCCGATGACCAACGCTTCTAGCTTTCCGCATTTACGTTTGTGATTTATGTTAAATATATTTTCACGACTATTTATTTATGCTTTAAGTAGGTTTTGGGAAGTTGATAGTATGAGCTGTATTTCTCAAATATATAGTTGGTTTTTTTATTTTAAAATATTGTCAAAAATATTTCATGTAATTTTGTATGTGGTTCGGCTGAATGCTATGTAAGGTTTAAAAAAAATCTAGTACTTTTTAAGCAAAACGAATAGTAGACGTTTCAGTTGGTATCAGAGCATTGGTTCTGTAAAGGATTGTGCCACCATTATTGCCGGGAAGCTCAGTCGTCAAGCCTCAGTTTGTAAGTTTACATGCTTTATATGATTTATATGATATTACCTACATGTTTACATGATCTATACGTTCAAGATACATGAGCATACACGTTTTGAAGTTGAATTACGTTTATGTTTAAGGTTGCATGGTAAATGATTTTATCCTAAATGATTTTGATATGCTAAAATATTAGATGCATTATGATTTTTATACGTGTTATGTTGTGGAATAAAGAATTATTATGATGTTCATGCATGCTGGCTACGTAGTGGAATTGGATATGTTTAAGAAATTGGTTATTGGGCATTAGGAAAAGATGAAAATATTTTGGGGTCATAAGTTAATCGTGAATATTATGAATGCTTTTGGGACACGTAGATTTTCTAAGAAAATACTGATGATTCGTGGTTACTAGTTGAATTAATTTTTGAGAATTTCACCTAAGGAATAATGATTCGAGGATTGCAACGACTTTATGAGTATAAAAATGTATAATTTGGGATGTTAGGGTTTAATGAAAATGTAAGATTGGTTATGAGGATTGAATTTTTGGATGAATAAGTTTAAAATTTTCGAAATTATGTTATGGGAAACTTGTAGAAGGAAATCAAGAATGTCAAAAACTTAGGGGTTAATTGTATGAATTTTGAAATTAAGGACCAAATGGGATAATTTTTGAAGAAACTAAGAATTAATTTTGCAATTGTTAAAGAAATTGGGGACTAATTTAGCAATAAGCGATAATTTAATGATTTAATTGATAGGAATTTTTGATGATTTGGGCTCGAAAGGATATTTAGAACTCTGGAATATCTTAAGTTATAACATTATAAGGGATGTTAATCAAGGGTGTTATAAGATGAATCAATGTTAGCTTTAAAAGCTAAGCGTTAGCGGATGCGTTTGAGATTTTAATGTTGAAATATGATAAGTTGAGGTACATTTTGAGTATAAAATAAGGAAAGTAATATACGATAAGTATGGTTATCCATCTTTTAATATTTGGAATTGTAAGAAAAGTTGAAAATCGATGTTATAAAAAAATGGAACTATGTCACCATGGGACGCATTAAGTTGAGATTCGCAAATGAGGATTTAGAAGGAAGATTTATTTGGGATCAAGGAGACGTAAGGACACCCTAAAATGTATTATTTTATCAGAGTAGTGCAGCAGAAGCGTGGATTATTGGGATACTAGAACTAAGTCTAAACTTTTGATTATCGAGGATAAGCGAATTTTGGGAACGAAATTCAATTTAAAGGGGGAAGATTGTAACGTCCCAAAAATTTGAAGGGCCACGTGCACCACATGCATGCAAGCTATTAAATTCTCTTGTATTTTAATTAAATGTTTTTATTGCATAGATTAAATATGTTGTGCATGTTTAAAATATACTTTTCTACATGGTTGCATTAAAAATGTATTTTTAAAGGTTATTCGAGTTGCGATCGAGGAACGGAGACCGATTACTGAAAAATGGAAAATATTTTTACTAAATAATTGTTTTTAATTATTTAAAATATGATTGATGCTTTTTCTTATTTTTGAAAATAAAGAGTTTTGAGCTGATTTTATACGTCGGGACGTAATTTTTATCGATGTTGGTTTTTCAACAAAAATACGAACGGTTTGACAACCCTGCTAATAAATTCATTAACTTATTAAACAAAATATTTTAATAAATCACTAATGGACCAAATGAGCCTAATTAACATTGTTAATGAGCCTAAGCTAATAATTAGAGTTTGATTAAGATTTTATGGAATAAATAAGTGCAAACTCGCCCCATATTCCCAACCTATTACACGCCCCCTGCCCCAACAATTCAAGGACTCCTTTTCTCTCAATTTAACTCACGACACTCAAGGAAAAACAAACAAGAGAAAGCATCGATATTGTCAAGTAATTTCAAGCCTAGGTTGTTCGTCGCCGTTTTTCGCAATCGTCAACGTTTAATCGTGGGTTAATCACGCAAAAGCATGTCATATTCTTCTCTTCAAATATCTATCACACGATAGTATTTATTTAATTGAGTTTTGCATGAAAAACAAGTTACATCATGTTATATTTTTGTACAAGCATAACATGTGTTATATCAACAATATCATGTATAATGTCTCCTACCAAGTGAATACTTTTGTGATGGAATAGGACAAAGAACAAAAAAAAGAGTGACACTTTACTCTTCCCAAAATTTGACTACTTTAGATATAACCTCTCTCACAGACTCAGCGAGTGAAATTAGCAATTTTCCCAATAAAAATTAACCCCTTCAAATAGATATTGATCCGAGGATGGGTCGATTTAATACCAAAATTTAACTAAGATTTATTTGCTCGTCGTCTCAGTACCAAACAATGCCTCAACAAACAATTTTTTTCCTTCTCTTTTTGGTTGATATCACACAAGATTCATATCACACCATTTCCATGTTTCTTCTCAACAATACGAAAAACACAAGTCGAGAGGCGTTTATATACATACACACACACATAAATGGGGGTTTGCACATCATAACTACAAAGCTCACCGGCGAGACTAGACAGAATATATCCTTACGATTTGGTCGATGTTGGCACGACAGAGGGGGCAACCCCATTTCTTCGCCTTAATCTCATTCAAACAAGACATGCATCCAGCCATGTGGCCGCAAGGAATGCAAGCTCCCTCGAGTGGGGAGTCCAGGCAAATCGTGCAAGATGAAGCACTACCATCTTTCTTTTCAACGGTAACACCAGATATGTCACCAGCAGATAAATCAACAGGGGTCATGTTGATTGATGGATAGTGGATTGGACCATTATCAATGGCAGCGTCTGAGGCAGGAGCAGATGGAATCGAGACAGTATAAGGGACGTTATTTTGGCTTTGAAAATGCGGAGTCGGACTAGCACCAGAAATGGTTTGCAGAACCTCGTCTTTGCTCCCACTGGGACTATAGCTGGTTGAGGCTTCGGTTGTGCAGCACTTATCATGGGTGGGGGGGCTATTTGCAGAGCTGGCTGAACTCGAGGATGAGTCGACTTGGGATGCAAATCTTTCATGTTCAGCAAACTGACTAGAGGCGTTAATTGCCATAGCGAGCTGATCATCGTCTGAAGGTGGCGCATTTGCTTGAACACTAGGGACTTGATCGTTGAACGGAAATATTGAATGCATCACCTGATATTCAAACTGTTGATGAGTTCTATAAAGTCGAGAAAATGCTAGTCAAAGTATTAGTAAGAATTTAGTTTCTCATAGTATCACCAACCATGTTCAAAATTGGCCAACTAATCCAGCAAGGTATCACAAAACATGAAAGCGTAAGCGTTCAGACACAGATCAAGCAGTCATTGCGGCCATAAATACAAATGCACTTTTGGGAAATTCTTTTCTACATTATACTCATGGTGTATACCATATCCTTATACATCTCCTTGACTGATAAGTGCACTTATACACATTTTTTATTTGGAAAAGGAAACACTGGGCTTCCAAGATGTTAAGAGAAATTTGCTATACTCAAGTTCAAGTGCATATAATGAAAGCCAGGTTCGAAAATGTGATCAACCTGAGGAATTCCTTTGCAAGCATTGCAAAACTGCTGCAGTTGCTGTTTTTCGCTTTCTTGCACAGGTGCCAGTTTAATTCGTCCACCTGTCATGTTAGGAGTAAGTTACAATCAAACGCCATATTTTATCATCGAACAAAAGTGCTTATTTGACAGCATTTTATTATTACTAATTTGATCCTGTGTTAGCAACTGAAGATTTAACAAAGAAGCGCCCCTTAAAATCTGAACTTCCTAACTCCAAGATATTTCATTTTTGACATTGAAATAAATACACTTACGGCCTGCCTCCTGTGAAGACTTGATGCAGCGCCTTCTCTTCCAGCGTCTTGGAACTATTATGCATAAAGATAAAAATTTTCTCACTTATCTAGCATATTTATACACCATATATGAGAATAATGAATAACAAAATGGAATCCCTTACTTCTTGAAACGTTGGATATGATCGCTATAGGATCAGACTGGTTAAAATTTGGCTCCCCAAGATTGGCTTTCCAAAGTGGAATAATTGTCCGTGGCTGGGAATCCTATCAACAGGGTAAAAATTCAAGTCGAGGAATAAATTAACTTCGCATAGTTAGGTGACGCATACACACATGATTGGAAGAATTTTGTGCTTAGTATTGCATCTTCAACATCATGTATGCAATCACTCTCACGAGAATCTGACTAGCCAAATGGCCCGGTGGTAGAATTAATAAGTTTCAGCACTCGTGAGTTTATATCTGTGCATGCAAGGCGACTAGCTGAAAGGTAACAACTAATATATGCAAAATCGAAAAAAAACATGGACTGACAGAGAAATGAATCTAAAGCAAAAGGGCACCTGTGCACCAGCATATATAGCAAGCTCCAACTTGAAAGGTTTACTAAGATTCCGGGAACCACAAGGTAAAACGACCACCCATCTGTGTAGAATTTGAAAGATTAATTAGCATTTGAGATTCTTGAAATAAGTCACTAATTCGATATGAAAATGTCCAATGAAAAATGCATAGACAAGACAAAGAAAAAAGTAAAACGAACTGTTTCACAAACAAAATCACATGTTCCTACCAATTAATTTAAATAATCAGTATGTCCCACACATGCATGAGCAGTAAGATGACAACTTCTAGACAACATAAATTATTTAAATAAGAAATTACAGCAAGGTTAATTCTTTGATAAAAGTTCCAAACTAGCGATTATTAATATGGGGCATGTATGGTACTCACACTTTTCTTGAAAGCAATTGAGGTGCCAGATGGTCCAAAAAGCCTGGGCCAAAAAGTTCTCTCAGCCAACCAGAGAATAAGCACAATTTACCCTGAGCAGCAAAACACAAAATGTCAAGGTTTCATTGTTATTAAATGCAACTAAACTAAACCAGATAATTTCACTACAATGATAACAAGTCTGATAATAGTACCTCAATTCCTCGGACTACATTGCTGTATCCTCTCATTCTGGCAATGTCAAGTGGTGTTTGGCAATTGTCATTTATTTTTAGTGCATTTGCTGAGATTTACAGAAATCATCGATCAAACAAACAAGACATATTTTGTGGCAAAAAAATCATGTACTAAAAAACAAAATAAAGTGTGCATACCTCCATGTGAAAGAAGCAACTCTACTGTCCGTCCAAGGCCTCTTTCCGCAGCATGATGCAGAGGAGTTCCAGCTTGGTGTCCTTAAAATAGAAACCATGAAAATAATCAGATGTTCTGTTAATAAAAGATGATATCAAGCACTTGGTTCTATAATAGGCTCAACAGATCACAGTTACATGAGGTACGTAATAAAGACATTAAAAAGTTAAAAAAAAAAAAACATTTTTACTCATGCACAATCACAAGTTACCCACGACCTTTCTTTTCTTTCTTTTTTTTTGAAAAAAAGGAACAAAACAATAGCCCTTCGATCTGGGTTCTGAATGAGTTTCTTAATATCACTTTCAAATTGATATAAAGCATCATGATAAGTCAAACCTGAAAGAGTAGCACATTAAAGTATAACCAATGACTTAGCAACCAAACCAGGGCTGGAGCTAAAATCTTATTACCGCTATTTTGCATGATAATATAAAATGTCGTGGACATTAAAATTGTATATCATATACCTGGACGATAAGCGTTCACGTTGGCACCTAATTCGATCAATGTTTTGGCGACATTGTAAAACTCCGGACTCGTGCAAGCTAAAATCAGTGGAGTCTTTTTTTCGCTATCAACCCACTGCCATCACAATGACATTTTAGCACAAAAGATTCAAGCCCCAGAGCATGAAACTTAGATCAATCAGTCAGCTCAATTTTTTTGTGGTTTTTCACTCATATTTTCCCTACCAAAGATGCTTATAAAACTCTTTCAACTCTTAATTTTATGAGTCCTACTTTCATACAATTGACAATTAAACGAACAATTTTCTTGCAAAGGCGGCTTCATCGTCGTACTTTTGTAACCACCATCCTTTCTACCCAGCAACTTTACTCAGCATTTAGTTATGTAGATACAGCCAAGGACGCGAACATAACTTTCAAATGCATCCTCCATTTCAGCTTGAAATGTTTTGGCATCAATCAGACTAGAAAATGACACCTCCATCTTTAAGATTAACAGAGTTAAGAGCTGACAAATCATAATACTCGAGACTATTTATATAACTGCATCACAGGATAAAATCAAGCCTAAAAATCAAATGCAGCGACTTAGAATTTAACTCTAAGCCTTCAAGAATTTGCGGACATATTTGACTCTGTATGTCTTAATATAATCGAAAGCTAAGCTCTCAAATTTTACCATACCCTTCTCAAACATAAAACGAGGAATCAGGGATAGACCCCAAAATGAAAAAGATGCGATTTTTTTTCAAAAAATTCAACTGGCCCTCCTTTAAATTTCAATTGTTATACTCTGAACCATAAATTTTTCAAAATTAAAACATAAATAAATAATAGACAGGAGCAAAACATACATTCAGAAAACACCAAAAAAAACTATTTTACATGAAATCATATACCTCAAGCCCAGCGCCTTGACTTCGTAAAGCTTTGATGCCTTCAATGTTTCCCTTACTCACTTCTTTATACAACAGCTCGTCCTTAGATTGCTGCAGCCCCATTTTCACTCTATTGCATATTATTGAAAGATCAATCAAATATTAAATAGAAGACCCCCCAATTTCAACAAGGAAAGAAACAGGAATTTCTTGGAGAAATGATTTTCTAGGGAGATAAGACGAGGAAAGCGTTGGCCGTTGAGCAATCTTGGAGTAAAGGGCTTTAATTTCTGCTAAATTCATTAATGATATGTGGGTCAGCAAAATAAATATGCTTAATGATGAAGATAAATTACTCAAGCTAAAGCTCTTCTAGATTCACTGCTTTTCTTGGAATTTTCCACGACAGTTCGCCTAACGCGGAGAATTTTTTTAAAAAAAATAATAATTTAAAATAGTACAAATTTTATTTTTATTTTGAGAATGAGTGCAATTTTTTTTATACAAAACAATAATTTTTAAAAATAATTCAATTTAAAAGCATAATGAAATTTACTTTATTTATATTTCACTTTTGGAGAATGTTTACTTCTGATTGAAAAAAATGGGATTTTAAAAAACTTATAAATTGTAAGAAATTCACGGTCGGCATCTTTCGATGCACACAAAATAAACTTTTGAACTAACATAGTAATATACAAATCATATTAATTAGGAAAATCACGTTGGGCAAGACGTGTCTAACAAGCTTGTATGAGAAAACGTAATGAGATAATCGAACTTCTGACTATTAAGAAAACCAAACACCCCTCTTAGTTGCATGTTGAACCAGAATTTTATATAAAATACAATAGATATATTTTCTGTTTATTTGTAGTTATTGTGTTAAATAGGGGTGTGCAATCGGTCTATTTGGTTACCGACCGAACCGAATAGACCTATAACTGATTTAACCGATTTAATTTTCGAATAACCGAACCGATCAAAATATTCGTAGAAACCGAATTAACCGAACCGATTTTCAAATCGGTTATTTCGGTTACCAACAAAAATAACCGATATTTAAAATATGCGAATTTTAACACATAAAAAAAGAAAACAATGGAGAGCTTATAAATAACTAGAAATATTGAACAAAAAATATCAATAACAAATAAAAATATTGAAGATAAAATCATTGGATGAATGAGCTCCCTTCTAATGCATGAAAAGTTGAGTTTCTTTCTAATGTATTTTTAATGCTCATATACAATTTAAATTAATATATATACTAATTCGATTAATTTGGTTTAACCGAATTTTTCAAATTAAAACCGAACCCGAACCGAATTAACCGATTTTTTAAAATTTCAAAACCAAACTTCCGAATTAACCGAACCGATTTTTCTAAATAATTCGGTTCAGTCAGTTAATTCGATTTAATCGAAATTTTGCACACCTCTAATGTTAAATACATATATTTTCTTTCAGATTCACAATAATCTACAATTAAACTAAAATTTTGTGGAATTTTCATAAATGGTCTCCAGGAAACTACCATATCAATTTTTCAATTTTCGTCTTAAATTAATTAATTGATAAAATTAGCCAATTAATTGTGTTAAATTCCAAAAATATCCTTTATAAAATGTTTAGTAAGAAGGCTGGTTTTAAAAATACAATTTCAAGATGGGCTTAAAAAATAATTAAATTTCCTAAAAAAATTTCCTCTACTACATTAGGGATTTATTTTTTAAAAAAAAATTGAGGAGGTAGTGTATCAATGATCACACATAGATATCTAGAGATGACAATTTTTCTTGTAAGTTTAGGTCCCGCGGGGAAAACCTGAAACAGAGCGGGCTTGAGACTAATGTTCAGGTTCGGGCTCGAGGATGAGAATAAAGATGGGGATAGAAATTTAATCCTCACAAGTTCGAGTTCCGGGATTCTCCGAACTCTCCCCGAACTTGAAAGAATCAAGGATACAATTCGGGGGCGGGAATGGAGCGTGAATACCCAAAATTCCATGTATATTCATGCACATAAAGCATTGTGCAAGCTTTTTAATTCCTTGGAATTTTCGAAATTTAAACACCTTGGTATTAGATTTTTTTTATTATTTGAAATGACAAGTTAAATGCTCATTCGAGCCTCATTCTGTCTAATTTCAAGCAAAATCAACCAAACACCAAAACTAATTATCCATTACAATAAACCAATAGTACAAGTACGATTTACCCGTGGAAACAAAAAAAAAACATTTTTAATTGATTTTTAATAACTAAAATATTTGGTGAATATATGATCTACAATTTATTAATAGATAAGTAAATGATAATAACTAAAATATTTGGTGAATATATGATCTACAATTTATTAATAGATAAGTAAATGATAATAACATTTCTATAAACTAAAATTCACGTTTTGCACACCAACTTTAATTCACGTTTTGTGTCTGGAGTAGGTCTCTTGTGAGATAGTCTCACGACTCTTTATCTGACAGACGATCAATCCTACCGATATTCACAATAAAAAATAATATTCTTAGCATAAAAAGTAATACTTTTTCATGAATGATCCAAATAAGAGATATATATTTAGTATAAAAAATAATTCTTTTTCATGAATGACTCATATAAAAGATTCGTTTCACAAAATACGACCCGTGAAACCATAATCACGAATTTTTGTTTTGTGGTGCGAGTGATTTGTAACTCATTTGTATAAAGAAACAGCCTTTTTACCATTTAAGACATCGCGATTTTTTGTTTTTGTAAGACTCCATTACTTTGTTTCAGCGATGGCGTATGCTGTTCTTGTGTCTCTATTGCAAACTTCGGAGCGGATTCTTGAATTTGATCCATACTTCCTCCCTTGTACTAGGAAAAATTTCGAATCTTTTAGAGAGAGTATTACTTCCCTGATATCTTTTCTTGATGATTGCTCGCCTATTTGCACCCGAGCAACCAATGACTTGATAACAAAGATCAGGGATGCATCTTATGAAGCAGAAGACGTCCTCGAATCTCTCATCGCCACTCACTTTCTGCACAAGTATGGTAGTGATAGGCATGAGAGATTCGAAAAATTTCCTCGAACCTTGGAAGAAGTGATAAAGAATATAGAATCCGTTGCAAAAGAAGTGAAGGAGTTTCAGTACGATGGAAGTGGATTACACGAGCGGGTGATTTCTACTATTGCCGGTTCGTCGGGGTCAGCTTCGAGGGGCAGTAAATCCATGGTGGCATTAGACAATGATCTGGAGACAAGAATACTGGAACAATTAGTGGGAGGACGAACGGCGCTCGACATCATATCGATAGTCGGTATGGGTGGCGTTGGTAAGACAACTCTCGCTTCGATCTTGTTTAATAGTCAGCTGATCAAGGAAACTTTTGACATTCGTGGGTGGGTTACAATATCTCAAACGTATAATGCCCAAGAAATAGTTTTAGCCATTCTAAAAGACATTGGAGTACCCTTGGGTGGGCAAAAGAACGGTGAGCAGAGTCTATATCAAAGTTTATATGGTAGAAAATATTTAATTGTATTGGATGATGTTTGGAGTACACAGGCATTGGATGATATAAAGAAGTTTTTTCCACAAAATGATAATAGTAGTGGAATCATTTTAACGACCAGGCAATCGAAAGTGGCCACATATGCCAACTCTTGTCGCTCTTATCATGATATGAAACTTTTAGATGACGATTCGAGTTGGCGTCTACTTTGTAAGGAGATTTTTTTGGATAACGATTGCCCGCCTGATCTGGTTGAAATTGGAAAGGTGATAGCAATACGTTGCCAAGGTCTTCCTTTAGCAATATCAGTTATCGCAGGACATCTAGGAGAGCATGAGTAAAGAATACTGGAAATATGTGGCTGAAAACTTGAACTCGGTCTTGAAGACTGCCGATGATCTAATCTTAGAGATATTATCTTTAAGTTATGATTACTTGCCCCATCATTTGAAAGCATGTTTTCTTTATATGGGCTTTTTTCTGCGACATTTTGTTGGCATACCAGTAGCTACTGTGATCAAGCTATGGGTTGCTGAGGGATTTGTGAAACCAAGTGGGTCTAATTGTGTTGAGGTGCTTGCAATGGAGTACTTGATAGATCTTATTGATAGAAATCTGATCTTCGTCCACCAACATAATTCACGAGAGGCCCCAAAGTATTGTGGAATGCATGATCTTTTGAAGGATTTATGCACCAGGGAAGCTCAGAAAGAAAAGTTTCTTTGCGTCATGAATAGCCCGGAGACCTTTTTTATTGAAGAATCAAAAAACCAACGACGATTAATTATTAATCAAAGAAAAGTTTATTTGCGTCGTGATTCAGACGATCCAAATTATCCTTGTGATATTATTAGAGCAATGCCACTTATCCGTTCTTTTGTCCATGATGCTTGTGTTTCTACGTCATTCGTTAGATTAATCTCAGGATTGCTCAAGGTATTGTCTGTCGATGGGATAGATACCAATGACTTCCCAGTACAAGTTCTAGAGCTAGTTAACTTTAGATACCTTGAGCTCGGGTTTGTTAATCAAGTTCCTCCCTCGATATCTAGACTATGGAATCTGCAGACCTTAATAGTTAGGTCCTTTGACGATACAACTCTACCTCTCGAAATCTGGGAGATGCCGCAGTTGAGACATCTCCATATTTACGATTTTTATCTGCCAGAAGTTCTTAATTTTCAATGTAGAGAGACAGACACGTCGTGTTTTAAAGGCCTTCAAACACTCTCAAATGTAATAAATTTCAGGTGCACAGAGGAGGTCCTTACAAGAATCTTGTATCTCAAAGAGCTGAAAATCAAGTTCTCTCGTGACACTACTGATTGGTCGTTTTGCTGTCTAAACAATCTTGCCCATCTGTGTGAACTCAAATCTTTACGCTGCGAGTTCTGGCGGGGCCCAAACAAAACTATTGCGCAAAACATCATATTCCCGTCTTCGTTAAAAAAGTTGGTTTTACTGGGCTCCAGGATCCCGTGGGAAAAGATGACCATTATTGGTATGTTACCCAATCTTGAAATTCTCGAGCTGAAAGATGGAGCCTTTGAAGGATCGCTGTGGGAGGCGAATGACGACGAATTCAGACAACTGAAGTTCCTATTAATCGAAGGTTCACATGATCTAAAGGAGTGGCGTGCCGAAGATGACCATTTTCCACGTCTCCGCCATCTTTTGCTTCGAGACTGCGAAGCTCTGAAGGCAATCCCATGCGGAATCGGAGAAATTCCGACACTTGAAATAATCGAGTTGGAAGCATGTAGGCGTAGTGTCGTGTCTTCGGTGAAGGACATGCTTGGAGAAGACTCTGAAATTCAACTCAAAGTTTCTGAATGTAGATGGGTCTGAGGAATAGCACTATATTATTAGTTTTGTAATGCCAATGATTTATTACTATTCCATGTGTGAAAATATGAAGCAACTCGTAGTATGTGGGATCATTTTATTTTTGTAAGGTATTTTGGGTATCTTTTATTTTTTGTCTTGTTATCGATCAATTAACTGTTTTAGTCTATTGACTTGTATTTTTTTTTCTAATTTGTTGTCTTTTTCGTCGGAATGCTTATGCGTCATCGATAAATACTTACGTGACACTGAAAATACCGATTTGCCATCAAAAAATGTTAAAGTGTGCGGTGTCACGTCTTCAATCGGAAGCAAAATGATTAGTATTTTGATAGAACTCGAAGTTTATAACATTTATTATCAAAGGATTAATAAAACTCTAGCTAGTTAAAATTCGTATTTTGAGGACTCTACAAACCACTTGAGTTTTTAGATATCGAGGGGTCTTAGCCTGGAGAGATTTTCAACAAAAAAAAAAAAAAATAGATTGGAGACCTTTTTCATTGAAGAATCAAATAACCAACTACGACTAATTATTAATCCAACTATTCAAGGAGATGAGAATAATGATTTGGAGCAAAATTGTACTATATCATATGATGAAGCTTCTCCAGGTTCAGATTATGAAAATTGGGATGAACGACGCTGGTTCGGAGCGTGATTGTGATTCAGATGATGGTGATTATTTTGATGATTCAGGTGATGATAATTGGGAGAACGACGATTAATATCTTGGCGATATTATTGATATTAATCGAGCAATGCCACTTATCCGTTCTTTTGGCCATGATGCTTGTGTTTCTACATCATTCGTTAGATTAATCTCGGGATTGCTCAAGGTATTGTCTGTTAGTAGGATAGAGATCAATGAGTTCCCAGGACAAGTTCTAGAGCTAGTTGACTTGAGATGCCTTCGGCTCGGGTTTGTTAATCAAGTCCCTCCCTCGATATCTAGACTATGGAATCTACAGACCTTAATAATTTGGTCCTCAGTCGAAATACTTCTACCGCTAGAAGTCTTGGGGATGCCACAGTTAAAGACATCTCCAGATTTACCAATGTTATCTGCCAGAAGTTCTTGATTTTCAAGTTAGAGAGACAGACACGACGGGTTTTACAGGCCTTCAAACACTTTCACAGAGAAGGTCCTTCCAAGAATCTTGTATCCCGAAGAGCTGAAAATTAATTTTGAGGATAACACTACTGATTGGTCATTTTACTGTCTAAACAATCTTGCCCAATTGTGTGAACTCGAATCTTATCCGCTGCGTGTCGTATGACAAGCCAAATGAAACTCTTTTGCAAAACATCATCTTCCCGCCTTCGTTAAAAAAGTTGGTTTTAAGGGGCTCCAGGATCCCATGGGAAAAGATGACCATTATTGGTATGTTGGCCAATCTCGAAGTTCTCAAGCTGAAAGATGGAGCTTTTGTAGGACCCTTAAGGGAGTACGACGAATTCAGACAACTGAAGTTCCTACCAATCGAAAGTTCATGGGATCCAAAGGAGTGGTGAGCCGAAGATTACCATTTTCCATGTCTCCGTCACCTTTTGCTTCGGGACTGCGAAGTTCTGGAGGCAATCCCATTCGGAATCCGAGAAATTCCGACACTTGAAATAATCGAGTTGCATGGATACATGTCTAGTGTCGTGATGCTTGGGGAAGACGGTGAAATTAAACACTAAGTTTCTTACAGATACCGAAAATTTGGTCACAGATGGTCTAAGGAATTGTACTCTGGTTATCTAGTGCAACATAAACCTTAAAATAATGGAATATTTGCAACAAATCAGAATTCAACTCCTACCCATCAACTATTAAAAGACAATATTCTCTGCGATTTTATTTAATCCGATATTTTTTAATTAATTTTTTTGAATGATATCATTTTCTATTCACACATCACACATTTTACCATCAAGTTTACAAAACCTTTATTCCTTTTACCATTTATATACAATTTTAAACAAATCACTCATCTCAGTTTATACATCATCCAATCGAAAACCCGACCTAAAAAAGAATACACTTCGTAGCCTCATGTCTTTGCTTGCAACAAATATACATTTACCAGATGATGTGAAAGATTAAAGACATGACTAAACGTCGTTTACAAGTGGTAAGTCTGTATGCGAGCGTGTATGCATCCATATATGTACACGTGATGGATGTTTTCCTTTATAACACTCATCGGACGAGACTAAACAGCATACAAACGTACAACCTGATTGATTTTGGTGCGACATATGGGGCAACCCCATTTCCTGGCCTTAATCTTCTTCAAACAAGACATACACCCTGCCATGTGGCCACATGGAACGCAAGCTCCTTCGATTGGGGCATCCAGGCAAATAGTACAAGTTGAAGCACTACCATCTTTTTTCTTTTCAACGCCAGGAACAGAAATGCCCCCTAGAGATAAATCAGTAGGGGTCCTTTCAACAATGGCCGTGCAGGCATTGTGGCTGGTTGAGGTATCAGTTGTGTAACTCTCGTCAGTAGAGTTGGCTGAACCCGAGGTCGAGTCGACTTGTGATGCATATCTCTCGTGTTCAGCTGACTGAAGAGAGAGGTGAATTGCCATAGTGAGCTGACCATCATCTAAAGGTGGAGCGGTTGCTTGAACATTCGGGACCTGATCATTGTAGGGAAATTTTAAAAACATCTATGACACCGAGAGATGCAAACCAAAGCAATAGCAAATAATTTAGTTTCTCACAACATCAACAGCCGTGTTTAAATATGGTAAACTGATCCGGTAAAAGAGAGGGAATGGCCAAATGTGAAGGCATACGCATTCAGACATAAATCAAGCAGTCATTTAAGCCACAAATATGATTGCACTTCTGTGGAAATTCTTTTCTATGGTATACAAGTGAAATAGACCATAGGCAATAACTACGTCCCATGTGAGACCCCTATAATCTTATGGTATAGTGCTACATCTAGAAACCCATTTTCTTCGATTACAATTCTGTTCTAATGTCCTTGACTGCTAATTGCACAATGCTCATTTTTTACTGGAAAAAGAAAACCATAAGCTCAAAGATGTTGACACAAAGTACTACATGAAAGTCAAGTTCGCAAAGCATGTTCAACCTGAGGAATTCCTTTGCAAGCATTGCAAAACTGCTGCAGTTGCTGTTTTTCGCTTTCTTGCACAGGTCCTAGTTTAGTTTGTTGGCCTGCCATGTAGGAATAAATTACAATCAACACCGTCTAAATGGTCTTTTGTCATTGAATAAAACTAGAGCAGTATTTCTATAATGACCATTACTTTTATTTGCTTATTTAATAGCATGTTAAACATTTCCACTTTGATCCAATATTAGCAACTGAAAAATTAACAAAGAAGCACAAGAACCCTTTTTTAGTATCTGAACTTCTCAACTCCCAACTCTTTGGTTTATGATAATTTGAAATAAAAGACACATATGTCATCCCTCTTGTAAAGGCTTCCAGCGTCTCAGAACTATGCATAAAGGTCAAGATTGCTACCTATCTAGCAGATACATACACAGTTGAGAAAATGATGAACAATAAAGTCGACTACTTACTTTTTGAAAGGTCGACTATAATTGCTACAGGACCAGGCTGATCAAAATTTGGCTCCTGAAGATCGGCATTCCAAAGTGAAATAATCTTCTGAGGTTGGGCATCCTATCCATAAGGTAAAAAGTTCAAGACAAGGAAATGATCTTCAAATGATCAAGGGGGTGTAAATACCCCAAGATAGGAAGAATTATTTACATACTGTGGATTTTCAACAGAAGAAACAATATCATGTATGTAACCAACTCTCGCAAGGAATCTTACTAGCCAAATAGCCCAATGTAGAATTTTTCATTTTCAATGAGCATGAATGTGATTCAGCGGATGCAAGGCAACTAACTGAAAGGTAACATCAAAGTACAGGTAAAATTTGAAAAATGAAATGAAAAGCGAAAGGGCACCTGATCACCAGCATATATAACAACCTCCAAGTTGAAAGGTTCTCTAAGATTGCGGGAACAAGGTAAAACGACCACCCATCTGTACAGTATTTGAAATAACAATGAGAACTTGAGTTTCTTGAAAATAAACAATAATGCAAAAGGAAATCGCCGGATAAAAAATGCGTGTTGTTTGGGAAACAGAAGCCCATTTTAACCACATAATCACATGTTCTCACCAACTAATGTACGAGAAGATTAATCCAATAATGGAAATTCCAAACTATAAATTTTTAATATGGGTATGTATGGTACTCACACTTTTCTTGAAAACAATTGAGGCGCCAGAAGGTCCAAAAACCCCGGCACTTTAATTCTCCTCAGCCAACCAGAGAATAAACACAAGTGACCCTGAGTAGCACAACACAAAAAGACAACATTAATTGTTATTAAATGAAACCAAACTGAACCAGAAAAATTCACTGTAGTACCTCGATTTCTCGGACAACATTGATGCATCCTTCTGATCTGGCAACTTCCAGTGGTGTTTGGCTATTGTCATTTATTATTAGTGCATTTGCTGAGGTTTCCGAAATTATCGATCAAACAAACAAGAAAATCACGAATGGTATTCCATATTTTGTGGCACAAAAGTCTCATCGTAAAAATGAAAATAAAGAGCACAAACCTCCATGTGAAAGAAGCAACTTCACAGTCTCTTCAAGGCCTTTTCTTGCAGCATGATGTAGAGGAGTTCCAGCAAGTAATCCTTAAAACAGAATCCAGAAAATAATCAGACACTTAACTTGTAGTAAAAGGTGTTAGCAAGCACTACAACAACGTGGTTATCGGATCAGAGTTACGTAACATACAGGGAAAAAAGAAATAATATTAACAATAATGGACCATTTTTGTTCATGCATGATCACAAGTCACCACACCTTTAATATAAAGAAAAGAAAAAGGAACTAAGAAACGGCCAGTAGATTCGGGCTCTGAATGTGTTTCATTATATAAGTTATCAAGAGCAATATGAAGCATCATGATAAGTCTAAACCCAAAAGGGTAACATCTTCAAGCATAACGATATTAATTTGAACATTAAATCGAACAAAAAATAAATGCTGCAGATATTAAAATTGAAAATTATATACCTGGACGATAAGCATTGACATTGGCACCCAATTCGATCAAAAATTTTGCAACATCGTAAAGATTCGGATTTGTACAAGCTAAAATCAATGGAGTATTTCCTTCAATATCAACCCACTGCCACCACAATCAACATCTTAGCACAAATATGTCAAGTCCCAGTACATAATAATTAGATCACTGAACCAACTCATTAGGGTCTTTCATTCACATTTTCCCTGCTAACAATGTTTCTGATACTCGCTACTACATATTACATATATGACTGGATAAAGCCAAAAAACTCAAAGGTAGTAGCTACTTCACTCTAAAATGACAAGAACATATCAGTTCATGCGTGCAAAACGGTATGTCGAACTAAGTTCCGATCTTAATCGATCGAAAATCATGTCATTTCCATTGCATGTAACGCAATGAATCAAGCCCAAAAGCCTGCAAGAATTTGCAGATATAATCGACACTATACATTCTCTACATAATTCAAACCCAAGTTCTCAAATTTTACCATATACTTCTCAAACACTGGGAATCAGGGGTGGACCGCAAAGTGAGAAATAAGCAATCCATACAAGAACAAGTAATAGGAAGATGCAGAAAACACCCAAAAAAATATCAAGAATTTCTATATGAAATTATATACCTCAAGTCCAGCGCCTTTACTTCGTAAAGCTTTAATGCCTTCGATGTTACCATTTTTCACTTGATGATGCAACAACTCATCCTTAGATGGGCGTAGCAATATGAATATTATGCATCTTACTAAACATATTATGCATATTACTGAAAGACAAAAAAGAAAAAACAAAATAAACACCCATTTCGACAAGAAAAACAAAAAGGAAAACAAAATCAACCCCCATTTCGACAAGAAAGACAGAAGGGGTATCATGGAGGCTCTTTTTCTTTTTTGGGGAGATGAAAGGGGTGGCGTTGACTAATCTTCGGAACTAAGGGCTTAATTTCTTGGGTTTTTCAGGGGGGTCTTCGTCAACACCACCAACAATAGAAATTTGTGAGAAGTTTGAACGATTTTTGTTTCATTTGTATGTCATAAATATATATTTTTTATATTAGTGAATTAAGCAATAAATTTATAATTTATATAAAAAAAAATAAATTTTATTATATACTTAATTTTATGTTTAATATTAAAAATAAGTTACAATGGTAATTTTGAGAAAAAATATTTATATAAAAACAATTTGAGAAATAAAAGATAATGTATGGCATATTCTTTATAATATATATATATATTTATATATATTTAAAAAAACAAACAAACATACATATTTGCACTAGTTATTATTATTATTATATCATAAAGAACGAGTAGCATTCACGAAGCCACCAAATATAAGTTTTTATTTTTATTTTTATTTTTATTTTTTGAAATGAAGTTTTTATTATTATTAGTTTGCCCTTCTATGATAATAGTTAGGTAGATTAATTGTTTTATCTTCTCAAATTCAATCAAAACTCAAAAATAATCATTCTTTTAATTTAAAGTTTCTTTACTTTTCAAATTATAATATTATATTTTATCTTAAACACCGTATTTCAAAAAATTTAAATAATATTTGATGCATTTTTTTTTTTTACAGAATTACAAAATATATAATAATTCTACTTTTTGAAATGCCAAAAACTTGTGTGGTCGTATTTTGTGAGACAGATAACTTATTAGGGTCATCCATGAAAAAATATTATTTTTTATGCTAAGAGTATAACTTTTTATTGTGAATATCGGTAGGGTTGACCCGTCTCACAGATAAAGATTCGTGAGACCGTCTCACAAAAGACCTACTATTTCAATAAACAACGTGAAACCAATATTTTGTTTCTTCAGAAAAATTCCTCAAAATATTTTCCCCGTGGCTTTACTTGAGAAAAATCAAGTTTATAATCGCTCGTAGCAACATATTTTAAGACAAAAATTTGGCTGGCATGTTGTGGGAAACTTGGTACAATTTCCTTGTCAAAATGGTACATTCGAGAGAAAAAGAACTTAACTAATGGGTCGTTTAATAAATTAAAAGAGTAAACATAATAGTCTATCCGAGAATATAAGTCTAAAGACCACGTGTCTTTTTTTATTATTATTTTGGAAATCCGCTATCGCTATTTTTTATATGTTCAGGATAAATTCAAATGATCAACACAGTAGTCTACAAACTACGTTGATCAGATAAACTACGTCTTGTGATAGACTCGAAATTGAAATAAAAAAACATGAACTTTTTTTTTAACATGGGTGAGGTGAATTGTTTTGTTTTGATTTTACGTGAGTTTGGATTTCATCTTTTTCTAGAGCAATCTCGTCGTTGCAGCGTTGCTTGATTGATTATGATGTGGTCGCCCTTGCCCATCTATTCGAGTTCATTTTTATGTCAATTCAGTTTTGTTTTCATTGAGAAAATGTTTCAAGATTCAAGTTGTCAACATTATATTATTTATACGAAACAGTTACGTTTGTAATTAATATTTGATATAATTTTACGTGGGAAGGTGATTTCAATAGGAATTCCGAGAAATCTCGATTGTATATTCATTGGAGAGATTTGATGATTTTTTTAAATTGTAAGGTGTTGGACCTATTTTGTTTGACAGTAATGAGTATAATTGTATGTGACAGTAAATTAGTGTTTTATCATAATTAAGTGTTGTGCGAAATGCTACGACATTTCAGACAACATGCAACGGAATATATAACTTTATAACACAAATTAAATTTAAGTAAATAGATAAACCACACTAAATTTTGATACTTGTGCGGTGTCTCAGGGCAAAAATTAATCACTAGGAAACCAACGAGTTTACATGAAAACCAACACTAGTTATCTTAATCAAAAATCAATTTTCTCAACACTTTGAGAAAATAAAATGCTTTCTAAAACAAAGAACAACAGTAAAACACAATTAAGAAAGCAAAAACACGGTGTCAAAAACTGGAGTAACAGAACGCGATATTCNAAAAAAAAATATTAAATGAGATGAATATGTCATCCAAATGCATATTCCAAGGAAAGATAAACACTTGGTGAACTTACGTTGCCTATTCGAATATCCAGTATTTTAATACATATTGTGAGTATCTCATTTACGAAATCAAGTATTTGTAAATTCAAATTAGGTACTTCTCAATTAAAAATAAGTACTTGAAAATTCTCATGCTTAGTTGATAATTTATTTTTAAAAAAAATATATATATTAAATGAGATGAATATGTCATCCAAATGTATCTTTCATAAAAATACCAACACTTGGTGAACTTACGTTGCTTATTCGAATATCCAGTATTTTAATACATATTGTGAGTATCTCATATACGAAATAAAGTATTTGCAAACTCAAATTAAAGTACTTCTCATTTAGGGAGTAAAATTAAGTATTGGTAGGCTCGAATTAGATACTTTTTATACTAATTTAGGTATCAAATTTTAATTTCAAAAATGACACATCAAAAGTCACTCAATATTACTTGAAACTATATTCTTTTATATCCCAAAATAATCAAATTTGAGTATTAAAAAAAGTAAAATCAAGTATATGTGAAATCAAATTAGGTACTATTTGTATCAATTTATTTAGCATGTTTTTTATTCACAAATATCATCATCAAATAACATTCAATATCATCTTCAAACTATATATTTTTACATACTCAATCGAATTTGAGTATTTAAACGGTAAAATCAAGTATTTATGGACTCGAATTATGTATTATTTGTATTAATTTAAGTATCACATTTTTACTTCACAAATATCATCATCGGTGTCATTTAATATTAACTTCAAATTATATTTTGGCATCCTCAAATAATTGGATATGAGTATTTACGGGGTAAAGTCATGTATTTATAGACTCTAATTAGATACTATTTGTACCAATTTAAGTATCACATTTTAACTTCACAAATGACACCATCAAAAGTCACTTAATATTACTTGAAACTTAAGTATTTTCTTACACATTTGAAGTATTCAAATAGCCAAATCAAATATTTTGAACCCCAAAATAAGTATGTTATCGATCAAAATAAGTATTTTTTCTAATTCAACAATGAGTGAGAAGCTATGTTTTTTCAAAAACTAGATGACATGAATAAGTCATCTAAATGTATTTTCAATGAAAAGATCAACAATTATTGAATTTATCGTGATAGCTCGAAGATCCAGTATTTTCTTATATATTTGGATAATTTAAAGAGTCAAATCAAGCATTTGAAACTCCAAAATAGGTATTTTGTAGGTCAAAATAAATACTTAATTTTATTTCAAGATGAGTGATGACCTGTGTTTTTTTTAAAAATATAATGACATGAATAAGTCATCCTAATGCATTTTTCATGAAAAGACTAACAATGACTGAATTTATGGTGAATGCTCGAAAATATAGTATTTTCTTATATATTTGTGGTATTCAAATAGCGAAATCAAGTATCTGAAATCCCATAATAGGTACTTTATATGTCAAAATAAGTATTTACTTTTATTACATGATAATTGAGAAACAAAATTTTTTTAAAATTATATTTTAAATGGAGAAGACACATGTAATTTTTGTGGCTCAAATAATATATTTATTTAAATAATAAAGGGTAAAAATGTAAAGTTTGGTTTGTGAGGTGTTAAAACTAAAAGTATAGATTTGTCAGGTACTGATTTCTAAAAAATTATTGCTAGGTACTGAATCTTAATTGAAAGATTGACAGATATATTTTTTTTTAGAAATTTACCGTTTTTGTTTCATTTGTATGTCATAAATATATATTTTTTATATTAGTGAATTAAGCAATAAATTTATAATTTATATAAAAAAAAATAAATTTTATTATATACTTAATTTTATGTTTAATATTAAAAATAAGTTACAATGGTAATTTTGAGAAAAAATATTTATATAAAAACAATTTGAGAAATAAAAGATAATGTATGGCATATTCTTTATAATATATATATTTATATATATTTAAAAAAACAAACAAACATACATATTTGCACTAGTTATTATTATTATTATATCATAAAGAACGAGTAGCATTCACGAAGCCACCAAATATAAGTTTTTATTTTTATTTTTATTTTTATTTTTTGAAATGAAGTTTTTATTATTATTAGTTTGCCCTTCTATGATAATAGTTAGGTAGATTAATTGTTTTATCTTCTCAAATTCAATCAAAACTCAAAAATAATCATTCTTTTAATTTAAAGTTTCTTTACTTTTCAAATTATAATATTATATTTTATCTTAAACACCGTATTTCAAAAAATTTAAATAATATTTGATGCATTTTTTTTTTTTACAGAATTACAAAATATATAATAATTCTACTTTTTGAAATGCCAAAAACTTGTGTGGTCGTATTTTGTGAGACAGATAACTTATTAGGGTCATCCATGAAAAAATATTATTTTTTATGCTAAGAGTATAACTTTTTATTGTGAATATCGGTAGGGTTGACCCGTCTCACAGATAAAGATTCGTGAGACCGTCTCACAAAAGACCTACTATTTCAATAAACAACGTGAAACCAATATTTTGTTTCTTCAGAAAAATTCCTCAAAATATTTTCCCCGTGGCTTTACTTGAGAAAAATCAAGTTTATAATCGCTCGTAGCAACATATTTTAAGACAAAAATTTGGCTGGCATGTTGTGGGAAACTTGGTACAATTTCCTTGTCAAAATGGTACATTCGAGAGAAAAAGAACTTAACTAATGGGTCGTTTAATAAATTAAAAGAGTAAACATAATAGTCTATCCGAGAATATAAGTCTAAAGACCACGTGTCTTTTTTTATTATTATTTTGGAAATCCGCTATCGCTATTTTTTATATGTTCAGGATAAATTCAAATGATCAACACAGTAGTCTACAAACTACGTTGATCAGATAAACTACGTCTTGTGATAGACTCGAAATTGAAATAAAAAAACATGAACTTTTTTTTTAACATGGGTGAGGTGAATTGTTTTGTTTTGATTTTACGTGAGTTTGGATTTCATCTTTTTCTAGAGCAATCTCGTCGTTGCAGCGTTGCTTGATTGATTATGATGTGGTCGCCCTTGCCCATCTATTCGAGTTCATTTTTATGTCAATTCAGTTTTGTTTTCATTGAGAAAATGTTTCAAGATTCAAGTTGTCAACATTATATTATTTATACGAAACAGTTACGTTTGTCATTAATATTTGATATAATTTTACGTGGGAAGGTGATTTAAATAGGAATTCCGAGAAATCTCGATTGTATATTCATTGGAGAGATTTGATGATTTTTTTTAAATTGTAAGGTGTTGGACCTATTTTGTTTGACAGTAATCAGTATAATCGTATGTGACAGTAAATTAGTGTTTTATCATAATTAAGTGTTGTGCGAAATGCTACGACATTTCAGACAACATGCAACGGAATATATAACTTTATAACACAAATTAAATTTAAGTAAATAGATAAACCACACTAAATTTTGATACTTGTGCGGTGTCTCAGGGCAAAAATTAATCACTAGGAAACCAACGAGTTTACATGAAAACCAACACTAGTTATCTTAATCAAAAATCAATTTTCTCAACACTTTGAGAAAATAAAATGCTTTCTAAAACAAAGAACAACAGTAAAACACAATTAAGAAAGCAAAAACACGGTGTCAAAAACTGGAGTAACAGAACGCGATATTCAGTCAACACTTGCACGCGTGTTGTATGTAGATATCTCCAACAATCACGGCATTGCAATTGGGAGTAAGGAGTTTTTCCTTGATTTCTAGTTCTTAATAAATTTTAGACCTAGAAAAATTATCCGAAAAGATTTAATGCTAGAATATAGAAGAAAATTAAAATTAAAAGTAAATAAAGTGTCGGGTGTTTCTTGGAAAATTAGGTTCTTCTTGGGAATATATGTTTTGAATCAATAAATTTTAATTTCTTTTTAATTTTTATAATACTCAATTAAGCCTAGCTTGTTTTACCATCAATTTTCTTATATTATATGACAAAATAATATTTACTGTTATTTTTTAAAAAAATATGAAACATTATACCCGAACTCGACTCAACTCGATTTTAATTTTTTTTATTTCTTTAAAAAATTTAAATAAAATTCAAAAAAATAAAAATAATATTTTAATTTAAAAACAAAATCTCGCTGTATATGATTTATTTGAAAGTCTAATCATAAAAAATTAAAATACATTTACTAAATCAAATAAATAATTGTTTAAAAATATAAAATTATGAAAATTTATGATATAAATATATAATAAATATTTTTTCAAATATACAATATATAAAAATGTCTTTGATATTTATTAGTTATATTATTTTTCAAAAAATTTAAAATTAAAATTTTTAGGTCGACCCAGGTTGACCCGAACCCGTTTAATTTTTCGTGTCAAATAATGGCTTCAACCCAACCTCACCCGAAAACAACAAACACAAACCTGATTTTTCCGATCAAATTGTATCGAGTTAGCGAGTTGATCCCATTTTGACACCCCAACCCTCACCAATAACCACGCACATAGTAAAATGTCTAGCTCTGTACAAGTGTCTCCTTTTGCTCATCGTATCAATACGTGCTAACCGGTATCTAATGTAATTGAAGCGAAGTTTCTAAAAAGTAAGAAATGTGGTGAATACTTGTGCAATTAGCCGGAGTTTGAACATAAAAAAGTTTTTTAAGTTTTAACACAATTTAATTATTTTAAGTTAAACGCTAGATATAATAATAAAAGCACCATAAATTTTAGATTAAATACGTAAATTTTCAAATTCTAAACAAAATTATTAAATTGCTATAATTAATAGTTTCCTATAAATCTACTCAAACCGCAATAAAAATGAGCTTATTATCAGTTGGTGTCATATTTTGAAATAAAACATTCAGGACTTTTTATTCAATATTCATATATTTTCATGAAAACATACTCCATCCAAAATAAATGAAATCTTGCGTATTGAGTGGTGATATCTGGAAAAGATTTGGGTCATTTTTGGACTTGAACAGTAGAAGAAAGGCAGGGAACCTAGAGCCGGTCTAGCCCGGACAAAGAAAGAGTACCGTGTTTCTAAACCATCTCATATATGTATCAACACCATAAGCTTGTCAGACAACTACCAAGTTATACCATCTCATACCCATAACATCAACTGGGTGACACAGAAAAACCAAGTCAATGAATCATGGACCCTATCCACCAATAATCAAGGGACATGTTCCCCTCCACGTTCTCAGATTGTGCTAAAGCCAAAACAAGGGCAGCGTCCTCACATCATGGCCAATACACGAGTATCTATTTGAAATGAAGCAGAGTGAAGAGGAATCCTTGCGAGCATACATATGTAGGTTCAACAAAGCTGTCGTGGAAGTACTATCATGTGCCCCCGAGACAAAGACTATATCTTTCACTCAGGAGATCTAGGAAAAAGATTTTTTTGGTCCCAGGTGAAAAGGTTGCCCCGGGATTTTGAGGATCTACTCACTCGATCAGAAAAATATATCGACATGAAGGAGGTTCAGAGATAGAAAAGAGAAACCATGAAGGAGGAGAGAATAGACAGGGCAGGCAGGACAGAGGATCGGGTGTTGAGAGTAAACCCGCTGGGACGTTTTTCTCAATAAACTCCCTTGAAGATTTCCTCAGATCGGGCAGTGCATATTTGCGATGAGGACAGGGTTGTCCAACAGCTGTCATGGCCCCTACAAGTAGGGGTGTTTAAACTTCGGATAAAATCGAAAAAACCGAAAATCCAAACCGAAAAAACCGAACACTGAATCGAACCGAAAACTGAATTTTATAATTCAGATATAAATGTTAAAACAAAAATTTATTTGGTTTGGTTTCAGATTATATATGTCAAAACCGAACCGAGCGAAAAAACTGAAATTTCATTAAATTAATAATTTTTTATTATTATATATTTTTTGAGATGATATTAGTGAATGATGAATTATTTTGAATGATATTTAGTTGATTGTTATTTATGTAATTTATTTATACTTTATATTTAAATGTTTTACTAAGAAATCATGTAAAAAGATAACATATTATATTTTACAATATATTTATCTTATTAATTTAAATAATTGTATCAAAACCGAAATAATTGACTGAAATAACAGAAATATTTCGGTAGAAAACCGAACCGAACCGAACCGAAGAAAAATAGTTCGGATATTGGATTATATATTTGTAAAACCGAAATAAAAAATCGACAACCGAACCGAACCGATCGATGAACAGCCCTACTTACAAAGTCAGTGGATGACTACAAAATTTTGCACATTTCATCAGGAATGTGCTAATGATACTAGTGAGTGCTGGCAATTGAAGCGAGCTTGATCTTTGTCGAACCCGGCTGAAGTCAATACATCTGTAAAAAGAGTCTGGAGACTTTCGTGAGATCCAAAGGATTCAGATTTCATCAAACCTTCTAGCACCCAGAGCTTGTTGGTCCCACTTGTGGAATTTGAGGTAATAAACCCGAAAATAAAGAATAAACTGGACACCGACATTTACGTGGAAAACCCCTAAAAATTATTAGGGTAAAAACCACGGATAAGATGAAAAGAATTTACACTATAATATTTTGTGGTGTACAACTCACTCACTGTGTTTCCAAAGAGAACACACACTCTCTTAATACATGATAACAAACACCTCACAAATATTATAGAACTATAAGATGAGAGAAAACTCGAAGAAGGGATGATTTCAGAATAAAGGAATGGAGCTTTATTTATAGAACTTCCTGTCAGTATGAAAACGCGTTAAAAACGCGTTCCGTCTGAACGCATCCTATCGCGTATAAAACGCGTTCCTTTCTATCTGAGTCAAAAATATCAACCTTTGTTGACTCGTCCATTTAATGCTCATATTGCCGACATTTCTCCCACTTGGTGATTTGATTGAGAATCAAACACATCTCCACACATCCTTTCAATCTTGTCATTCCCTGCTGCTTACGTTTCTGCTAGACCACTTGAGGATCTACACCACTCAAACTTATCAGTGTTCACTGGCTTGGTCAGAAAATCAGCTATGTTATCCTTTGTATGGATCTTTTGCATATCCACACTACCTTCTTCTACTACTTCTCGCACAAAGTGAAATTGAACTCCAATGTGTTTCGTACTGGAATGAAAGGCTGGATTCCTTGCGATGTGCAAGGCACTCTGACTGTCACAAAACAAAGGAACATTCTCTTGTTTGTGTCTGATCTCCTCCAATAACCTTTTAATCCATATTGCCTCCTTGCAAGCTTGAGTAGCTGCCATGTATTCTGCCTCCGTTGTAGATAACGCCACAACTGTTTGCAGTTTTGAAACCCAGCTTACAGCTCCTCCTGTAAGTGTAAACACATAACCAGTAGTAGATTTTCTCTTATCACGATCACCTGCATAATCTGAATCGACATAGCCCCTGAGTGTAAAATTCGATCCTCCATAACATAATGCAGCATTCGAGGTACCCTTAATGTATTTAAGAATCCTCTTAACAGTGTTCCAATGCTCTCTTCCAGGATTCGCCATATACCGACTAACTGCTCCCACTGCTTGAGCAATGTCCGGTCTTGTACAGATCATGGCGAACTTCAAACTTCCCATTGCTGATGCATATGGTACTCGAGACATCTCCATCCTCTCTGCTTCACTGCCAGAACACATCTCGGAGGATAACTTGAAGTTAACAGGAAGAGGGGTAAAAATTGGCTTACTATCTTACATGTTGAAGCGTTGCAAGATTTTCTTCAAATAATTTTTATGGGAAAGCCAAATCTTTCTGTTACTTCTGTCTCGGTGAACTTGCATCCCTAGAATTTTGTTTGCTGGTCCCAAGTCCTTCATATCAAATTCGCTAGCCAACTGTGACTTCAATCCTTGGACCTGATCTTTGTTGGGGCCTGCTACCGACATGTCGTCCACATACAACAGCAAAATGATATAACCATCACCAGACCTCTTGAAACACGTACAAGGGTATGCACTAAGTCTGTTGTATCCAAGGCTCATGATATAGGAATCAAATCTCTTGTACCAACACCTCGGCGCCTGTTTGAGACCGTACAGAGTTTTGTTCAACCTGCAAACTAAGTTCTCTTTGCCTTTTTCCGCAAAACCTTCTGGCTGGAGCATATAAATTTCTTCTTCAAGATCTCCATGAAGAAACGCTGTTTTCACATCTAGCTGTTCTAGATGTAGGTCAAACACCGCACACAATGCCAACACTACTATGACTGTTGTAAGCCGAACCACAGGAGAAAATATCTCATTGAAGTCAATGCCTTCTTTTGGAGCATACCCTTTTACGATCAATCTAGCACGATACCGCTCTACTTGGTTATTGCCATCACGCTTGATATTATAGACCCATCTGTTTCCAATGGCTTTCCTTCCTCGTGGTAGTGTAACAAGATCCCAAGTTTTATTCATGTCTAATGTCTCCAACTCTTCTTGCATTGCTATCATCCATAAGGATACATCCGAGCTTTGAGTATCCTCATGGAAACTCGATGGCTCACCATCCTCTGATAATAGACAATATACAATATTGCTTTCAGTGACATAATCTGACAGCCAACCTGGTGGTCTTCTGTCTCGAGTTGACTGCCTCACATTGAAAACTTCAGATTCAACTTGTTCTTATTCTTCGTGCTCTGGTACTGCTTCACAAGAAACTTGACCTTCGTCCGTCTTATTTTCCACCTGAAATATAGTAGTTTCTGAATCTGGTGTGCCTTTGTCTCCCTTTACTTTATCTTCTTCGAAGATAACATCCCTACTGATGACAAGCTTGTGAACTGTAGGATCCCACAAGCGAAACCCCTTTACTCCATCAGCATAACCCAAGAAGATACATTTTCTGGATTTCGAATCCAACTTCGATCTTTCTTGCTCATTGTACAGAACGTACACATGACTTCCAAATGTATGCAAATGAGAATAATCTGTCGACTTCCCAGTCCACATCTTCATCGGAGCCTTCAGATCAATCGCCACTGAAGGAGCACGATTGATAATATAACAAGCGGTTTTGACTGCTTCTGCCCAAAATGACTTGTCTAGACCCGCAGCCCTCAACATACCTCTTGTTCTGTCCAACAAGGTCCTGTTCATCCGCTCCGCCACTCCATTCTGTTGAGGTGTGTAAGTCGTTGTGAACTGTCTTTTGATGCCTTCATGTTGACAATATGCATCAAACTCGTCACTGGTATATTCTCCTCCATTGTCAGTCCTCAGACACTTGATTTTCTTCTCAGAATCAAGTTCAACCCGTGCTTTGAAATCTTTGAAGATCTGGAAAACATCTGATTTCTTCTTGATTGGATACACCCAACATCTCCTAGAGAAATCATCAATGAACGAGACAAAGTATCTCGCTCCTCCTATGGATACAACCAGTGCTTGCCAAACATCCGAATGAATCAGCTCCAATATGCTTTTGCTCCTGGCAGTAGAAGTGCCAAACTTTAGTCTGTGTTGTTTACTGGTAACACAATGCTCACAAAAAGGTAGTGACACTTTTGTAAGTCCCGGCAGCAGCTTCCGTTCTGAGAGAATTTTCAACCTCCGTTCTGACATATGCCCGAGTTTTCTATGCCATAACACTGTTAATTCTTCTCCTGAACCATTTGATGCAATAGCTAGTTCTGCCTCCTTGTGTGTTTCTCCCAAAAGTACATACAGATTTGCAGCGACCTTTTCCGCCTTCATAACCACAAGCGCGCCTTTCACAATTTTCATGATCCCGTTCTCGATACGAGTTTTGCACCCGATGTCATCCAATTGCCCCAAGGACAAAAGATTTTTCGTCAGTCCTTTCACATGTCGTACCTCCTGTATGGTGCGAATGGTGCCATCAAACATTTTAATTTTGATAGTACCGACCCCAGCGATTTCCAAGGCATGATCATTTCCCATGAATACAAATCATCCTGATATTGGTTCATAATGATCAAACCATTCTCTCCGAGATGTCATGTGCCACGTCGCTCCTGGATCCATAATCCATGTGTCACAAAATTTGTGCATGCCTTCTGCAACAGTTGCTGCTTTGCTGAATAATATTTCACCATTGCCTGAAGTACTGGCCACATTTCCTTGAGAACTCTTCTCGATACTTGTACACTCTTTCTTGAAGTGCCCTTTACCGCCACATTTAAAGCAGTAAATATTTTTCTTCTTACTTCTCGATTTTGATCTACCTCGTCTTTGGCTCCCACTGGAGTCACGGTCCATAAATCTTCCTCTTATCATCGGTAAAGTCTCTGTCTGCTTCGAGGTTACCAACCTGTCTTCCTTATTCTTGCACCGACTTTCTTCTCCGAGAACCGCAGTTAAGACATCATCGAATCTTAGATAGCCCATAAGAATATTGTTGGTTATGTTAATGATAAGTTGATCATATGAATCTGCTGACTTTGAAGTAAAAGCTCCGCACGTTCATTTTTCCCTATTTTATGCCCCATGGAAGTGAGTTAGGCAAATAGAGTATTCAGTGTGTTGATATGGTCGGTCATCGATGAAGATTCCGCCATCCGAAGAGTATAAAGTCTTCTCTTTAGGAAAATCATGTTGTGTAGGGACTTGACCTCGTACCTCTTTGTCAGAGTATCCCAGATAACTTTGGCTGTTTTTATATCAGAGATACTTGACAAAACTTCGTCTGCTATAGCCAAGTATAGATTGGCAACAGCGTTGTCATTCATCTCATTCCACTTTCCATCATCTGTAATCTCTACCGGTCTATCTCCAATAGCCGCCAAGCAATTCTCCTTTCTTAAAACTGCCTGTATCTTTATTTTCTACATTATAAAATTGCTTCCGTTGAACTTTGTTATCTCGTATCTTCCCACCATTATGTTTACAACAATTTTAGTAGACTGGACAAAATAATCATGCCTTAAATAAAAATCTCAAAAAAAATCTTTTCTGATGTGGAAGATCAGTCTAGGCTGCAACCACAGAGCATACTCAGAATTTTAAGAAATTTTAAACCAAGGCTCTGATACCACTTGTTGGTCCCACTTGCGGAATTTGAGATAATAAACCCGAAAATAAAGAATAAACTGGATACCGAGATTTACGTGGAAAACTCCTAAAAATTATTAGGATAAAAACCACGAACAAGATGAAAAAAATTTACACTATAATATTTTGTGGTGTACAACTCACTCACTGTGTTTCCAAAGATAACACACACTCTCTTAATACAGGAGAATAAACACCTCACAAATATTATAGAACTATAAGATGAGAGAAAACTCGAAGAATGGATGATTTCAGAATGAAGGAATGAAGCTCTATTTATAGAACTTCCTGTCAGTGTGAAACGCGTTAAAAACGCGTTCCGTCTGAACGCATCCTACCGCGTATAAAACACGTTCCTTTCTATCTGAGGCAAAAATACCAACCTTTGTTGACTCGTCCATTTAATGCTCATATTGCCGACAGAGCTTTCAGCCCCTAGCTGGGAGGTCGGGATAGTTCCTCATGAGGAAACCGAGCTCGAGAAGAAAAGCTAGGGGAGAGCTTTTCCACCTTGGACGTGAATAAAATGATTTCGGGCAGATCTACTGTAACGTCCAAAAGTCAACCCACGTAAACAGCATGTATGCAAATAATTTAAATTGCTTAATTTATTTATTTAATTGACTTTTAATACTTAAATGATACATAGTATCTGATTGAGGGTTTAATTGTATGATTTCATGAAAACTGAATATTTTATCCGAATATTCGATAATAAGCTTAGGAAAAAGAGACCGGGGACGACCAAGATAAAAATATTTTTCGATAAATATTTTTAAGGCTTGTTAATATGATTAAATATGATTAAAATTTTCTAAAAATTTTGGAGTCCAAATTATTTTACGAGACGAGCTCGATTTTATCCAGGGAGCCGGTTTTGGTTAAACGAATGACTTCTGAAGGCCCAAAAATATTATTTTTGAAAAGAAATTTTGGTAAACTTTTATTTTTCAATTAAATAGGTCATAATGAGCTTAATTTACCTAATATTAGTGGGCCTAATTACACCTAAACACAAAGTCCAAAACCCTAACCCATTAAACACTTGAATTTCAAAATTTATAAATAACAAAAGGGAATAAGAGAATTTATGCCTTTTCACGAGCTTGTGGGCTCCGAACATAGGGTTCTTGGTCTTATAGTTGCCAGGGAGCTCGGGCTGGGCAAGTAGCTTGGACAGAAAGCCAATCGGGCAATTGGGAGAAGAGGGGAGGCTAATTAAAAATACCGGTCTTTCCATCCCTTCAAGAATGAAGGGATGTCATCAAGGAACCGGTTGTTAACTCGAGCAGTCGGAGAGAAAGCACTATAGATAAAACGACAGACGAAGTATTAGTAGAGAATGAGGTGGTTAATCAAGAGGATGTTCATTTTAAATAGTACTAAGGTCGAAGCCATAATGCGAAAAAGAATCAGAGTGAAGTTGGTTTAGAAGGGCCCCGAGAAAGCGAGTCACCTTGAGGTATAAAGGAAGATTGGGGAACCGGAGACCACTACGGACTTTTTCTCAGAATAAAGTATAGAATCCCTCTTGGGACTGATTAGTCCAGTCCGAAGGACCAAGAATGATAAGGGAATAGGTAGAAAAGATGGACCCGAGGACTCGGAGTGGCAATGCTCCACTAACGTTCCTTGTTTTCAAGTGTGCGAATCATCAAGCTCAGGCTCCCTCCACCCGGCAGCTAGCGCTCACAGAGAAGAAACATTTCTCTGCACAGAAACTTGTCCACCCGAGTCGAGTCACCCAATTTTACCAGGGCTTCGTCATTGAAAATAAAACGTGGATACTTAATCGAGCATTAAGAATGCTCAAGTATGTTTACAAGAATTTTCTAAAACACTGCTTGAAGAAGCAAATACAATTAAATTTGTATTAAAATTACACATGTTAAAATTGCTCGTCCAATTCTCAATTTGCCTATCATTTGATGGTCACCATGACCTGTCTCATGTCCTGATTTTTCTGAGTTGAACAAGGCATGAAAGAAAGAGGGAGCTGAAGAAATTTAATAGTATGCATACTATCATGCTCTCATACAAAGAAAGGAAAAGATGGTAAACTCGATGCTACTCTTAGGGTGATGCTCTAATGTTCATCCAATTGCATACAATGGGCCGTGTCTCATTTTTCATGTGGTGTTATGCATTGGACAACATGAAAAATCATACATGGCATATTGTAAGTCACTGGATGGACCCTGAGTAACCTGAAAAGGATGAGTAAAACACTGTTGTAAGTAACTACCCTGTACAATACGGTCGAACCACGAAAGAATACCATTTCTACAAGAAAATGGCATCTGAAAATGGCATCTCAGTCATCAACTTTTTAAGCAGAAAACAATCAACACGATTTTTGTACAAGAATGAGATCGATGTTATCATTTATAGTCACGAAACCTGTCAGAAGATTCCTCAAAGATGTGACTATTTGCAGAAGACATGGAGGGTCGAAGAAGCAGTAAGTTTTGGGGAAATATCGGCTCCAGTGTAAGAGAATTAACCTTTACATAAAGGTAGTGTTAAATGGTCTGATGAATGTGATTCACATTATTCTACATATGCAGGTATCGAATTCTTCCTCATCCGAGTCACTCGTGTCACTGCAAGAAGCAAAGATCTACCAAACATTAGAAGATTAAATATAATAAGAGTCTGTGGCTAAGTTCTATACAGTCGATTATTGTTCACCAACTCTAGCAAATTGTCACTAATAAGAAGTATTTTGACGTGTCAGAGGAAAATTGAATTGCAGCACATATGACACTAACATAAATTATTATTAACACTTAACAATCTGCAAACCCTCGATTACAGCAGTTTAACATCAGATCCAAACATTGTTTCTTTTAAGGAAAAACAAAATAAGAGGAACATTTAAAGATCCGCGCAGTCCACGAATTTTTCATTCATTTGAACCAGCAAGATCAAAATTTTCAGAAATTATCGATAAGGGCAGGAATTTCTTGTCTAGTCCGAGTTTGTGCAAACTGTGGCTCGTTTGATGCGAAAGAAGAACATATTCTTTACATGTCTTTGATTTAGTTCATCTAAGTTACATTGGTGTCATCTTTTAAATAAAACTCCAAGAATTCAGAATCCTTGATGAAGCCTTTCGTCAATTTATGTGAGCTGGATATTAAACCATGCCCTCATAAAACATGTAACTGCAGTTTCCCGTGCATAGTTGTATTGAAAGTTGAAACTAGCACCATTCAGCTACACATGTTTACAAATGTCTAACGTTCAATGCAATGAAGTTAACCATAGGGGTGGGACTTATCTTCAGTTTAAGGAGGGGTATTTGCACTGGTCGTGAATCTGTTTTTGACAATAAACCCCCTAATTACATAAAAACTCCGAAACTAAATATCATTTAAAACATAGTAGGTTATTATACTCCCTCCCAACAGAACAAATAATCGGTCTACATTCTAGGCTTCTAGCATGTCCAATTGTTCTTCGGATACAAGCCCCTCTATTTAGTCAAATGACACATCTAATGCATTCCTAAATAGAATTCAACCACCAATTATGAAGAACAATATTGAATAAACTAAGAGAACTGCTTAGAAGAAAACGAGTCATCGAATAATTAGAAGAGTTCGGATTTAAAAAGATCGCATGAAGCATATTTTTATTGAAAGCGATTGCGATATACAAGGGAGGGTACTAGGCCAAGACCTCATGCCTCCTAAAGCCCACAACACGCATTCCAACACAATTTTATGTATGAATATGACAAGATGACCACAGCAATAAATTCAACCATGACAATCAAAATTCAACAAATTTCACAATCGTACGACTTGAAAAGGGCAGAAAGACCATATTACCTTGGTTGAAACACAAAGATTTCTGCAAGTTTGGATCCATTCCTATCTAGCCACTGAACTTTCCTCCTAGGCTTTTCACATTTCTTAGATGGCAACAATGTCTGAGTTTCGTCATCCCCATCACACTTCACCCCATTCAAAACAGCCTTTGGACACTTCAAACTACTCAAAATCTTGCCATTTGATTCACTCTCCACACCTTTAAAATTCACATCCATCGAGGAAAAAAGAACTACACTATCAAAATCCCAAAGATTTCAATGCATATATAGAGAGAGATTTTATGGCCGACCAATTACAAATTCACAAAATTTATCGAAACCCAATCGTCAAAAAACAGTAATTCAGCGTCCCAATTAACAAAAAATCTGATCTTTCAAGCAGAATTGCAGGAAAACAATTGGCTGTTCTCACTAAACCAAGAAAGCTCAACGCATGGTTTTAACCAAGGCAACAACAAGATGCCAATACAGCTTATCGATCAATACGAAGGGTGGAAATTGCTTAGCTTTCGATGACCAACAATGAAAACGATTCTTGAAACGAAAAGAATAAAGACCCTGAGATTGCAAGAATACCAACAAATGTAACAGGATAATCGCATAAAAATTTCTGGGTTTTTTCCCTCTGAAAAGGGATTTTTGGTAAGTTACAGGTAATTTTTTCTCATAATGGGGAAAAACACCCCTGAAATCGAGGGATTAGATTTGAAGAACTGAGTTTCTTTATCGATGAAGACAAGCATTTAAGACGCATTGATTTAAGATTGGCGTTAACGCATGTTATGAAATCCAACGGCTGAAATCTGATGGTCAGCTTCGATTAGTTAATGTCGTTCTCGTTGAAGATATTGTATATATCTTTTAATATTATATATATATTATAATGTTTGATTCGTTTGATTTGGTCTTGAGCTTTATCTTCACATGGAATGTCTAATTTCATACCTATGTATTACTGTTCATATACATATACATACATATGTATATGTATATATTATTTTATTATACTAGAGCACACTATAGAAAGTGCCTTGAAAGCTAATTTGGTGAAGCCTGATATGAGATCACAATTATGCCATTTCATAAATTTTTAACAAAACATAGCATATATTGATTTTCATGTAAATTACATATCATTTCTCTTTACAGAAACTCTTGTGAAACAATCTCACATATTTTAATTTCACTTTGCGCAAAAATTCATGTGAAACGAATCTTCAACTCGATCTTTGAAAATTATTATTTCTTACGTTTAAAATATTATTTTCCACTGCATAAGTTTCATTAACAACATATCGACGGAGAGAAACAAAATTTAAAACTATAGGCACTAAGAAATGTACTTCTTGGTTTTTCAACCAATATACACATATCTCACATAAACTATAACAACCTTGAGGTCATTTATCTATACAATATGTACATACAGAAAAAAAATTTGTCAAAATATAATTCTCTCTAATTGAATAAAGGTTGTTTCACATAATGATGACATAAATCCAATGACCACAACTTGGCTTGTTGAGCAACAGTTCCACCAAATTTCTAAGAGACTATTAATACAATGATGTGATGCATAACGCTACAGACAATGAATTACAAAACATTAAGTTCAAGCAGCATACTCTCTGGGACTGAGGTTCTAAAAATGGTTAGTTAAAACTGATATGTGACAATAAAACTGTATCTCAAGTATTTGAAACTATACTATGCATCCCCCCCTCCCCTCCCCTCCCACCCCACATATTACATTGAATCTCCTGAAAGACTTTAGTAGAAGAAACTGATGAACCTCAAACACAAAAGCATAAAGTTTCCCTTCAGATTTCAGTGACCAATCCACTTGAAATTTCCTGCCGAAACGTTAGAATTAGAAAGTACGGTATACTGCTAAGTCATTACACGTCCAGGCTAAAACACAACCGAGTTTTCAAGGTTATTGTTTTATAGTTACTCCTGAATACCATACAAGAGATGGGACTGGTGTGATGAGATTGAATTTTCAAATCTAGATCAGAGTTCCAATCAGAAACGACTCAAGGATTTACAAGGGCAGTTTAATGTGTTTTCTGTAGTTGGAAACTTGCACCCCACTGTTGTAAGTCTTACCCTGATTCTAGTCCCCTGAAAAGGCTTGCAACACGTTGAAGTGATCGATCACTGATAAAAAATTCATAATGCAATTGTGCTTACCAATGATGATATATGAAGTGATTTCGCAACATGATTCCAAGACAGAACAATAATATGAACTATGTTTTACACTAGGAAATATATTAAGCTAAATTCTCTATTCAGCAAAAGAAAAACAATAACACTCTCTTCATGCAGCAGAAAAACAACGCTTTTATGTGTTACTTAAAGCTGACAAGGATGAAGTCGTTTAGCAACATGGTGCCAAGAAAGAATAACAAGAACTTCATTTCACTCCAGAAAAAAACGCTAAGCTAAATTCTCTAATCTGCAACCAAAAATCACTAACAGTATCTACCTGTAGTAGAAATAAAACTCTTGTCTTTGTTGCTCAAAACTTACAAGGATCAAGCATCAAAGTTTAGTGTCAGAACTTGAACAGGAAAAAAAACCAAAACCACTCATTCAATCTCAAATTCAGGAAGCGGATGCATCAGCATTGATTCCGATCTCAGCTCATGCAGCAAAGATCCACCTGCCTCACCGCACCTAATGTTTCTACATCGATGCAACAAGCTAAACAGCACCATGCTAAAGATCATTATAACAATTACATGCCCAACGAATAACAAATTCACCAATGCCACGCCCCTCAACCGATCATCCTCGAGTTCACATTTTACATCAATACCCCCATCGGGCAATGCTACCCCTGAAATCTTGGCACACCCTTTTACAGAAAACACATCAGTGTACAATGATAGCCCCACTTGCAAAACCCAACTCCCCTTCAAAACCAAGCCACAGGACAGCAAAAACTCAGCAAAAAAAGCAGTTGGATTGACAAACAAATAAATGAAACATCCAGCACAAAAAATAGTCAAACCACCCAAAATTCCATACATCACACCTCCGAGGCCAACGATCCCCCTACCATTCATGTAAAACTCAATAAGAAATGCAATTGCAGCATATAAAAAGACAAAATCCTCAGGAACTGAATAAAGATCCGAAATTTCTCTCAGAATGATCAAACCCAAGAGAGCCCAAAAGATGAAAATCACAAAAGACTGCTGCAAGAACGAGAATCTAAAAGTGGGGCTGCCTGAAAATGCTAAAAAGATTAAAATTTGAGATAAAGAGGCAATTGGGAGGGCTACAAGAAGAGCGTACAAATCAAGGTTCTTCCACCTGGCTTCTGCAAAATACCAAATTCGAGATCTGTAGAGCGATGGGTTGTTAAGATAAAGAGACGAAGAACATAGTAAACGGCGTATTCCCAGTGGGCACAAGAAGAGCGCTGCTGTGAAGTGGGTTGCCATGGATGCCATTTTCTTGAGACTGTTTGTTTTCCTCGTACAAAGCTAAAGCTAAATGAGTTTCGATCGAGGAATTGCGACTTTTTTCAGAGGGAATTGAATGAATCCATGTTTAATTTGATCCCTTGAAGAGCTTCGAATTGTTGGAGGGTGGGTGAACGGTTGACTTGTATTATCGCACGCACGCGCATGCATAGCCGTAGGCGTCCCTCGAAGTAACAAAATCCAAAGCCTGCAAATTGGGATATTTCGGGTTTTTATCTTCTACTATACTTGGTTGATATATCATTTTATTGAAATAATTAGACTCTCTTGGAATAATAAATTATTTTATTCGATCAGTTTGATTTAACCAAATTTTTGTACGCATGTGCGTGTTTCATTTGGATCAGGACTGTAGATTTTGATGAAGTGATTGTAAATTATATAATTAACAAACAAGGAGTGTTTGATTGATTAAATTTGTTTGTTTCTGCTTATATTTCCATCTTCGAGATTAAGTTCTTGTCGAAGCAACTCAAAGTTCCACAGGATTGTGAAATTCAAGAGGTTTCAATTCGGTTCGAAGTAGTGGGGTGTATTCAATTCAGAGTTTTGATGACTTTTAATGATTTTTTCAAATGATAGACTTTTATAGATTTGATATATTTTTATTGACTTCTACAGAATCTCACATATTTATAAACAGATTTACATGTATTCATGTAGACTTTTTTACAAGATTTGTATAGACTTTTGTGAAATTTTTTTTTATAGAATTTTATAAATTTTGTAATTAATTATAACATATTCTTTTTTTTATTAATTTCTTTGAACCAATAATTAATTGACATAAATAACATATTCAGTTTTAAATAGTTTTTCAATTTTTATATTAATAAATAAATTTACTTATTTAAAATTTAAATCATTTAATCCTTACATGTGTATATATGTGGGTTTGTATGCATGTTTGTAAAATTTTAAAATACATCAATTGATTAATTCGTAACCTTGTTTTGAATTGATAATATACATGTGAAAAAAATATTATTTAGTATTGTGTGGATATAATTTTTATAAAAATATCATAGCTTATGTATTAATTGAAAATGCTAAAAAGAATTTTAAAAATCATGGTTGTTGCGAAGATATTCAATTATTAAGAATTAAGCGACATTTTTTTAGATCATCTTTTATTATTATTGAATGTAGGGGTGTTCAAACTTCGGATAAAATCGAAAAAACAAAAAATCTAAATCGAAAAAACCGAACACAGAATCGAACCGAAAATCGAATTTTATAATTCGGATATAAATGTTAAAACCGAAATTTATTTGGTTCGGTTTCGGATTATATATGTCAAAATCGAACAGACCGAAAAAACCGAAATTTCATTAAATTAATAATTTTGTTTTTATTATATTTTTTTTGAGATAATATCAGTGAATGATAAATTATTTTGAATAAGATTTAGTTGATTGTTGTTTATGTAATTCATTTAGACTTTATATTTAAATGTTTTACTAAGAAATCATGTAAAAAGATAACATATTATACTTTACAATATATTTATCTTATTAATTTAAATAATTGTATCAAAACCGAAATAACAGACCGAAATAACCGAACCATTTCGGTAGAAAATCGAACCAAAGAAAAATGGTTCGGATATCGGATTATATATTTACAAAACCGAAAAATAAAAAAATCGAAAACCGAACCGAACCGACCAATGAACACTCCTAATTCAATGTTACATTAATTTGTATAAATCATAAATTCGATTACTACATGGATGAACCTAATCCGGAATATGAACCATAAAAGAAAATACCTATTAAACCAATCACAAGAATAGCAGTTACAGTACCTATTATCCAAAGAGGAATTTTTCCAGTAGTATCGGCCATTTACTCCACTTCCCTCCAAAAGGAATCCCACATTCCCTCCGTATGGAGCCACCTTCTTCACCCCGGCATGCCATCTCCTACCAAAAGTAGGGAATAAAATCACAAAATTAATTCTAAAATTCAAAATTTTCTATGATATTAAAATAAAAAATTATTAAATGAACAATCAGCCAAAAAATAAAAAAATTTGAAAAAAAAATATGAAAATATATATGGAGATACATTTCGAAATTTTGAGAGAGCAACAAAGATAGATAAGAAGAGAGAAAATAAGAAGAGAGATGATGTGAAACAACATAGAGAAATAAATAGCTTGTGTATGAGTTATAAGTTTTAAAAATACATCCAAATCTTTGGGTTGATTCAAATACAATTTTTGACAATTTATAGTTGTACTTTAGGTTTTAATGTTTGTACGTTTCATGAAGTTAATAAAAGTCTATTGAAAATTTGAATACTTTTAGACTTTTATAGAGTTTTTAAAAGTTAATGTTGAATACCATTTGAATTTTTAAAATTCTATGAAAATCTATTTTGAATACAACTAAATTTCTATAGAGTATATAAAAATCTTAATTGAGTACATCTAGAGTTTTAAAATGCACAAAAGTCATTAAAAATCAATAAATTTCCTCCATTAATACACCTTCCTTAGAGTTTAAGCGACTTATTAATTTCGAACTTAATTTCAGAACAACTGTTAAACGAAAACCTGATGTATGGATCAAATTCTTGACATATATTAAATCTCACAATTTGTCACAAAATTCTAATGCTTGCTGCGTAGTGAATTCGCCTTCTTTGTATGTTCAAATGAAGACGAGATCAGAAAAAGAATGCAGATGCAAGTAAAGTGAGACAGATTTCGATTTTCATTCCTCCCTTTGGCTATGCAATAACATCATAAACACAGCAACCAAATGTAGAAAGATCAATAGAATATTTGTCCCATTTTATAATCAGCGATTCTCATCTACAAATACATAGGACTAACTCCTAAAAAAAACTGGTATGTTGATCACAGCAACAGACACGTAAATCCAAATGTTAACAAATAACCAACCACATGCACCAAGACAAATGTGTTGGATTCTCATATGAAAAAAAGGTAGAAGGGGACAATGCTGTTCAACGTGGCGGAGGGAACAAACGGGAATGAGAAGAGATGATGGCTTGCTGCACGTATCTCTTCGGATCATTGGGACAAGGCACCCACTGTATCTCGCTCATATTGGGTGTCTCCACGTAAGCCATGGTGAACTCCCCCACTTTCTCCACCTTCCCTCTCTTACCAGCCCTCAACACCAGATTGTTCCGACTGTATGAAAAGATGCCATTCACAAGGATTAGGATGTCGCCTCCCTCAAAAGCATCGCACTCGTCTCCCCAAAATTGGAAGTGCACTGAAGCTGTTTCATCTGCTACCAGCGCAAGGCAAGTCTTTTGCTGTCCTTCCAATACCACTGTTCCTTTGTCCAAGACAATGAATTTGGTGCTTATGTTGTTTTGCGCTGCTGGCACGATGTTCTTCAGAAGCTGGAGAGTTGTTTCTTGCTCCATCATACGTTCTCATCGCTTTGAGGTTAGCAGGGTTGATCCATCTATCGCACAAACGCAAATGCACAAAGCAGTTTGATGGAGATGAAACGAGCGGGATGCTACTCAGTTCAAGTAATCGAACGAACAGGAGGTTTGTAACCCTTTTTAAACACACATGAATGCATTACTATGATGACCATTAATGCATTACTATGTACATATTTAATTAACGAAACTCTAGCATGTCAGGCGGAGCTTATAATTTAAGAAAACACATGAGTTATGTTATCACAAAAAATTCATTATTCGCTACATTTGCAGCTATATTAAATGATTTAAAATTTGAAAATCAATTGAGTGCACTAAAAATACAACATTTAATGGCAGCATTCAAAAGTTAAACTAAACATGATGATCATACAACAATAGTCGCTTCAAATCAACCAACAATTAACACACTAATGCATAACATAATATAAATATGAATCAAAATATTGTTTTCCAATAAGAACTTCTTTCTCCGCCTATCAAATATGTATCATCCATGCCAAAATTTATGGGAGATTTCGAGAGCTCGGTGGTCTTTTTTCGATCGGCTATAGATGATCAAACAAGAACTTTGAAAGTAATTTGATATGTATGGTCCTAATGGAGTAGATGTGAGCACAAAGAAGCAATCACATTTGTAACGATGAACCCTTTTTCGATAATCCAGGCATGTGACTGTATCAACATCTTTATATATACATAAACGGATACATGACTTCTGCCTGGTAATTATTCAAAAACACGCAAAACCCCGACGCTTTCTAATTTGTTGTATGATAAAAACAAAAAAGACCAAATTTTTGGACAATTTTCCAGATTCAGCTTCAAAATTACACTCCTACATCACCTTCCTCGTTGAATTCCATGGGTTCAACCCAATAAATACACAGATTCCAATATCAAAGATAGAGCAATGTATCGAATTGCGAAAAGTGCGATTCCGAATGGGAGATCTCACTCGATAAATTATCCGATTCCACGGTTTATGTAGCTGGTTTGAGGAATCAATCGTTTCATCTACCGATTGAAAAATTTCCTTAACCAGCATCAGAATGTCACAATATATGAACAAAAACATCCAAGCTCCAAAAAAGCAATTAACTGCACAGAATTTAGCGAAGAAACATAACAATAAAAAAATAAAAATAAAAAAGTCATCGAGTCCAGAAAGTACCTCAAAATCCTTGCGAGCTCCAATTTTTCATCTTCAGAGATTGCGTTGTATATAAAGAGGAAGTGGCTGAGAGTTTAAGAATTAGGGTTTTAACTTTGAAGCATTGGGCCATTGGGGACAGTAATGGGCTTTTGGTTTCTAATGGGCTTTCCTAGGCCCAATCACGGTTGTTCTTCTTTGATCTAAGAGATTGGTTGACTAAAACCGTAAGTAGATTCAAAGCATACGACGTCGTATCCTGGGGTCAGTCTTTGTGGAGTTCGGGTTTCGGATTAAATCGGGTTGACCCGAACATATTTGGGTTTTATTGATTTCTTGATCCGATCCGATATTATGATTTTACGAAAATGTATCACAGGCTCAATGATTTCGGTTACTTTAGAGGTCCAAAAAGATCAAATTGGTTCACGAGTTTTTTTTAATAAGTTTGAGAAATATTTAATTTATATTTAAATTTAATTTCTCATGGTTCGTGAATAGAATTCGAGTCAAATCATTTTATTTAATAGTCGCGAGCTATTTACAAGCTTTAATGTTATATTAATATAATTATATATTTTCATCAAAAATGTTTAACTCTTCGAAATGAGCTCGAGTAATTTGAACTTTAAATATTTCTTATATTCGGTTAGTTTGCTCCTTTACTTGGGTTGGTGTAGTATATTATACTTTTTTGATGTCGTGCTACATATACAACAAGATTAGTACAACAATTTTTATAATACGAAAAAATTAATTTATCAAAATCTAATCATAAATACAATATAAAATCTCACAACACAATTTTTTGTAAATATCGATATAATTATATTAATTTTCAAAGTTTATCAATCTTTACAATATAAACCAAATTTATATTCTATGTTTTGTTTGATACATTTACGGTTGAACTTTATATAATATTTATTAATATCACAATATATAATTGAAGTACAAACCAAATTAATGATCAGCCGGGGACGATTGGGCCGTTGACTCTGTCGATGGTTTCGTCCATCGTGATTTGTAACAAAGCGCTTATGAGTTCATTGCACTTCATTTTTGGTGGTTTTTTTTTTTTTGGTTATTAATCATATTTGATACTCACGGAAAATTTAGGGTCCGATTCCAGCAAGTATCACTAGTACAGACACAGGTTTCAAAATTGTCCTGAGCCTGAAATCACGAATAACACCGTTAGAAGGGGGCCGGGAGGGTGTCCCGGCATAGCCACTCCGACGGTCAAGTCAGAGACTGATGATATGAGGGGAGAGCAGCTAGGGATGCTGCTGAAAACAGTATAAGTATATCAACTGAACACTCAAACCTGATATTCATAAGAGAATACGCATGGGCCCGTGATGGGCCATCCACTTTGGTTGGGTATGGGCCATGGGTCTGACGTCTGGTTTGGGCCTAACCTTAGTGAGCTCATCTATGGAGTATCAATGTTATTTTAATTTCGGATGAACTTTGTGAGAAATGTAGGATTGAGTGCTTCAAATTCGAATGTTCTGTTGTTTATTTCCGTTGCTAATCTGTGGTAAAGCTTTGAAGCAGTTAAACTAGCTGGCGTCTAGTACTGGTTACTTTCTGTTCTCTTCACGTGGCACTATGGAAGAAGCTTTTTGAGCACAAACAAATAGATTCACAAACCGTGATTGGATTCGGTATTCTAAATGGAATTTCGATTGGATTGTTAAATCTCAGCTTAGGTTTCAATTCTGTTGGTTTTTATCAGGTAAAAAATTTTCTTGTTTATGTTTCTTTACCGACAGGTTCAACCCTGAGCTGTTGCATTCTTGCTGACTTAAAGGTGTACTTTTATTACTTGACCAGATGACTAAGCTGGCAATTATCCTATGCACGGTACTATTGGAAACCCTTTTCTTGGGCAAAACATTGAGGTGGGTGCTCGCTCCCACAGATCAACGTCACATTCGACAACGATGCCAACGGTACACAAAACGTGGCAGCGGAGGATAAAACAGCGGGCGTTAAAGAACAAGATCACGATCACGAATGACAAGGGTAGATTGAGCAAGGAAGCAAGATTAAAACAAGAACCGATTACTTATCTTTGGCTTAGATTCTTAAAATGAAGAAATCTGATAAAAAAAACTGTAATCGAAACCGAGTTAATGAGATGCTATAATAAGCAAAAGTGCAAATCTAATGGTCAACATTGGCCCAAATACGTAGGAACCATGTTCGAGCTCATTGGAGACGAAACATCAAATTTAAGATCCAATTGTAACAAACTTCTCACGGGTAAAAATGCAAATCTAATGGTTAACACTGGCCCGAAGACGTAGAAAACATGTTTGAGCTCATTGGAGACGAAACATCAAATTTAAGATCTATTTATAACAAACTTCTCCCGTATATGATAGACAACACTTAAAATTGTTGTTTTTGTTGAGAGTAAACTTCTTCGAAAGAGGTTTTTCAAAACAATATTTGAAGCACTCATTCAATGCAACTCTTTTAACACATCCATCCAATTAAATTTTCATTAAATTAAAATTGAAATAAAAACAATAGTTTGATTATTCATCTCGAAATTAATTAAATAAAATGCCATTAATTAACCAATTCATCCAAATTTTGAAACTTGATCAAGGTCCAAGTGGACATGAAGACTATTGAATATCTGTTAATGCTATTTAATCAACAATAATAAATAACTAATAAATCCAACAATACACAATTATTTATTATTAGTACATTAACATTATTTATATAAAAAAAGGGTACATTCACAAATAGTTTGCTTTCATCATATGGCAGGATTGGGGAGTTTACAAATAATTTTAATAATTTTTATTACATGATATTTTATGGTGCACACACATTATTAAGAATAATGTTACGATGTAGACAAAAAATATGTCGTCCTTGTTGTGAAAAAGTAAAAATTTACGGTAAAAAGTAAAAATCTCAAACTCTCAAAATTATCATACTACACACTTTATAATATTTTTCTCTCAACTCAATTGTGATTTTCTTCACAAATGAGATATCTATTTATAGAAAATCTTTACAAATAATCCAAAAATAAATTACATCATTACCTTCATCATCACACACAAATTTCAATATTCAACACCTAATTTTACCTAATTTTCAACATTCAAATATTCAACATTCAATATTCAAATATTCAATATTAAAATATTAATTTTCAACCCTCCCCTTTGTTATGATGATCATAATGATTGTTTTCATTACGTGTTTTTATACTGACTCGTTAAAAACCTTACTAGGAAAAACTCATTGGGATAAAAACCATAGTAAGGGAAAAAGAGTGCAGTCACGTAAACTCCCCCTCATGTTGACACGAACAATTCTTCACAGATTTCGTAGATTGCGCATCCCAATATTATATATATGCTTTCTGAATATTGTCGTAGGAAGTGCCTTTGTGAAGAGATCTGATGAGTTTTCACTTGATTGAATGTGACGAACATCAATATATTTGTTCTTCTCAAGCTCCTTGGTGAATGCGAAGAACTTAGGAGGAATATGTTTAGTTCAGTCGCTTTTTATATATCCTTCTTTCATTTGAGCAACACATGCAGCATTATCTTCATATAGTATCACAGGCTTCTCGTCGAATGATAATCCGCATGAGATTTGGATATGTTGAGTCATTGATTTTAACCACACACATTCACGGCTTGCTTCATGTAGTGCAATAATCTCGGCATGATTTGATGAAGTTGTTACAAGTGTTTGTTTCTGTGAACGCCAAGAAATTGCAGTGCCTCCACGAGTAAATACATATCCAGTTTGAGAACGTGCTTTGTGTGGATCAGATAAGTATCCAGCATCGGCATAACCAATTATACTTGGATTAGCATCTTTTGAATACAAAAGTCCCAAGTCTGTCGTTCCTCGTAGATAACGGAATATATGTTTAATTCCGTTCCAGTGTCTCTTTGTTGGATATGTGCTAAATCTTGCCAATAAATTTACGGCAAAAGATATATCAGGCCTTGTACAATTTGTAAGATACATAAGGGCACCGATAGCACTTAAATATGGTACTTCTGGACCAAGAATATCTTCATCATCTTCACATGGACGGAATGGATCTTTTTTTATGTTTAATGATCTAAAAACCATTGGAGTACTTAAAGGATTTGATTTATCCATATTAAAACGTTTAAGGATCTTTTCTGTATAATTTTTCTAGTGAACAAATATTCCACATTCTTTTTGTTCAATTTGTAAACCCAGACAATACTTGGTTTTTCCAAGATCCTTCATTTCAAATTCTTCCTTCAAGTATGACACAACTTCATGAATTTCATTATTTGTTCCAATGATGTTTAAATCATCAACATATAGAGCAATAATTACGCATCCGGATGTTGTTTTCATAATGAAAACACAAAGGCATATTGAATTATTTACATATCCCTTTTTCATCAAGTGATAACTTAGCAGATTATACCACATTCGGCCGGATTGCTTTAACTCATATAATGATCTTTGCAATTTCCCAGAATAACATTCTCTGGGTTTTGAACTTTGTGCTTCAGACATCTTAAATCTCTCAGGGATTTTCATATATATATTACTGTCAAGTGATCCATATAAATAAACTATAACAACATCCATAAGACGCATTTCTAAATTTTCAGATACTGCCAGGCTAATCAAATACCGAAACGTAATTGCATCCATCACGGGAGAATACGTTTCTTCATAATCAATTTCAGGCCTTTGAGAAAAACCTTGTGCAACAAATCGAGCTTTATATCTTATTATTTCATTTTTCTCATTTCGCTTTCGAATAAAAACCCATTTGTATCCAACAGGTGTTACACCTTCAGGTGTAAGGACTATAGGTCCAAAAACAGTACGTTTATTTAGCGAATCCAATTCAACCTGGATGGCATCTTTCCCCCCCACTCAATCATGCCGATTTTTACATTCACCAAAAGATTTTGGTTTATGATCTTCATTATCATTTATGATGTCGATTGTCACATTATAAGAAAATATATCATCGATTTATTCTATATCTTTTCGTTTCCATAGTTTTCCAGTATTAATATAATTGATAGAGATTTCATGATTCTCGTCAGTTTGTGGTTCTGACATAACATTTTTATCATCATGTGTTTCTTCAGGGACATCATTCTCTATTTTGTGATCATCATGTGTTTCATCAGGAACATCATTCTCTATTTTGTGATCATTGTGTTTCTCTATGAATTTTCTTTTTCGAGGATTTTTATCCTTGGAACTGACTGGCTTTCCATGCTTCAGGTGTTTTACGACATCATGACTTTGTTCAAATAGCTTTTACAGCATGTATATATGATTTAGTTACCCTTTTTGCATCTGTAAATGCATATGGTATTTGATTTGCTATTCTTTGCAAGTGCACAATTTGCTGTACATCTTTTTCACATTGTTTTGTTCTTGGATCCAGATGTAACAATGATGATACATACCATGTAATTTCCTTTTCGGTATGTTTCTTGTCTCTCCCTAACATTGGGAAGATTTCCTCATTAAAATGACCATCAGCAAAACGTGCTGTGAACACGTCGCCTGTCTGAGGTTCAAGATATCGAATGATTGATGGACTATCATAACCGATATAAATTCCAATCTTTCTTTGAGATCTCATTTTCTTTCGTTGATGTGGTGCAATAGGCACATACACCATACATCCAAAAATTCTCAGATGAGAAATGTCTGGTTCTTTACCAAATGCAAACTGCAATGGGGAGTATTTATGATATGCACTTGATCTGATACGAATTAATGAAGCAGCATGTAAAATTGCATGTCCCCATATAGAAATAAGAAGCTTTGTTTTCATAATCATTGGTCTAGCAATCGTTTGCAGACGTTTAATCAATGATTCAGCCAATCCATTCTGTGTATGTACATGAGCAACAGGATGCTCAACAATGATTCCCATAGACATACAATAATCATTGAAAGTCTGGGAAGTAAATTCACCAGCATTATCAAGTCTAATTTTCTTGATTGTATAATCGGGAAATTGATTGCTCAATTTTATTATTTGAGCAAGTAATCTTGCAAATGCAACATTTCGAGTTGACAATAAACATACATGTGACCATCTGCTGGAGGCATCAATCAATACCATAAAGTATCTGAATGGTCCACATGGTGGATGGATTGGTCCACAAATATCACCCTGAATACGTTCAAGAAACATTGGTGATTCAGTTTGGATTTTGGCTGGTGATGGTCTTATAATAAGTTTTCCAAGAGAACATGCTTTACATTGAAACTTATTATTCTGAAAGATCTTCTGGTCTTTCAACGGATGACCATGTGTATTTTCTATAATTCTTCGCATCATTGTTGAACCAGGATGTCCTAATCGATCATGCCAATTGGTTAATATTGAAGAATTATCAACTACCATGTTTGATTCAATGGGACGTATATGTGTATAATGCAATCCAGTAGGGAGCATTGGTAGTTTTTCAATCACATATTTCTTTCCTGATTTATATGTGGTAAGACACATATATTTCTCATTCCCTTCATTCATTGTTTGAGTATCATACCCATGGGAATATATATCATTAAAACTCAACAAATTTCTTTTCGATTGTGGTGAATATAAAGCATCATTGATCAAAAATTTTGTACCATTAGGTAACAAAAATTGTGCTTTACCACATCCTTTAATCAAGTCTACAGGACCTGATATTGTATTCACCGTTGTTTTTGTTGGTTTTAGTTCCAAGAAATATCTTTTATCTCGGAGGATAGTGTGCGTTGTACCACTATCAGGTATGCAAACTTCAGCTTGGTTCATAGCATTTTCCATATTTGAACTTCAAAAAAATATGCAATGAAATAAAATTACTGACAATAAAATACAATACAATAAAACACACTATAAAATATTATCATACGAGTACATGAAAAAATAAAATATTTTACATATTTATTCCACCATCAAATTGATCATTATCTGAGAAATCAATCAGAAAATCTCCAGCATCAAAATGAGTTGAACCACTCAAAGGTTCACTGTGTTCAGTAAAGTCGGTCTCTTTTTCTTTCCCCTTTATTGATTCTTTATAAAGTTTACAAAGGTGCTCAGGGGCTCGACAAATACGGGACCAATGTCCTGGAGTACCACATCTGAAATAAGAACTTTCAAATCTTTTTGAGTGATTCTCATTAACACTCATATTCTCTTGATGTCTTTTCGGTGGATAGGCTCTTTTGAGATGAGTTATAGAAATAACTATCTCGATTATTTTCAAAACCACGGCCGCGTCCACGACCACTTCCACGTCCACGTCCACGTCCACGACCTCGATTTTGTCCTCGACCAAAATCTTGTCGATAACTTTGATTTTGGTTTCCAGGTTTAAATTCATTTTTGCTTACGACATTTACTTCAAGAAATGCCGTTGAACCAGTGGGTCGTGCCTGATGATTTCTCATTAAAAGCTCATTATTCTTTTCCGTCACAAGGAGACAGATGATTAGTTCAGAATATCTCAAAAATCCACGCACTCTATATTGTTGTTGTAGAGTTATATTCGATGCGTGAAAAGTGGAAAATGTTTTTTCAAGCATTTCCAATTCAGTAATCTCATGCCCACAAAATTTCAGGTGCGAGATTATTCTATACATCGCCGAGATGTAATCACTGACTTTCTTAAAATCTTGGAATCTCAACGTATGCCATTCATCCCGGGCGGTCGGAAGTATAACTTCCTTTATATGTTCGAATATTTCTTTTATTCCTTTCCACAAAGCCATTGGATCTTTTTCAATTAGATATTCACGTTTTAATCCCTCGTCGAGATGTCGACGCAAAAATATCACGGCTCTTGCCTTTTCTTGTGATGTGCATATGCCATTTTGTTTTATGGTCTCATTTAGACCTAATGACTCCAGATGCATTTCTACATCGAGAGTCCATGGCATATAATTTTTTCCCGTAATATCAAGAGCAATGAATTCGAGCTTTGCTAAGTTTGACATGGTGGTACTAAAAAAAATTACGATGCATTTTATTAGTTAATGAATATNAATTTTAGAGAAGAAGAGAAAGTTGGAGTGATTGAATGTGTTTGTGAGATCATATTTATAGGGCAAAAACTAGCCGTTTTGTTACCGTTTATGACCGTTGGTGTACAAGAAAATAAATGTATGTATTTGTATAATTTAATGGTAATAATATGGTGTATATAATATTAGTAATGTTTTAAATAATTATGTATATCATATCACAATATTATAATGAGGTGTCATAAGATATATTGTTTAAAAACCTTATAGACTTTTATACTTGTCGTATCCCTTACCGGGAGTGTGGGATGTCGTCTTAACATCCTCCCAGGATTTATAACAAGTTTTTGAAAAATTTATTTTATTATAACATTATATTATATATTAAATATATACACAATAAATAAATAAACAGTAAAATAAATATTATTACTGTTGTTACCTTTTTCTTCTGTTTTGGAGCTTGAAAAAATATGGAAGACTTTTAGAGCTTCGTGCTGATAACGTGTTGTGAAAAAATAAAAATTTACGGTAAAAAGTAAAAATCTCAAACTCTCAAAACACACTACACACTTTATAATATTTTTCTCTCAACTCAATTGTGATTTTCTTCACAAATGAGAGATCTATTTATAGAAAATCTTTATAAATAATCCAAAAATAAATTACATCATTACCTTCATCATCACACACAAATTTCAATATTCAACACCTAATTTTACCTAATTTTCAACATTCAAATATTCAACATTCAATATTCAAATATTCAATATTAAAATATTAATTTTCAACAGTCCTGATTTTTTTGTGATTTCTTCTTTTTTTATTTCATTGCTTCAAATTACAATTAATTACTTATTAATTTTTACAGTTATAGTGTGACCATTTTAAAATATAATAATTTCAAAACTATAATAAAGTTTTTCATTATTTTTTACAATTATGATATTATTGTTAGAGTAGGTGTCCGACAATCTTACTAGTGGCTCGGACTTTTATTGACTCTAATGTAAAACAATCCTTATTATAACAATATTTTACGATTCTATTCGATTATGGCATTATACTTTATATGTATACCCATGCAACCTGCATAGATAAAGTCCTTGAATATACAATAGGTACTATGAGGTCTGCGTCACAACGTAAGATTATGAAACTCATTAGGAAGCGTACCGTATATTCTAAAAAGGTTCCTAGTCGAATCAGCCGTCTAAAACAAATATAAAGGTCGCTCGATCTCGAGAATAGCATCTGTGATGTAAACGCCATGTTTCATTGGCAAGGACATGGAGATGTCCATTCATAAGGATAGGCGATCATATGATGATGCACTGAACAACCATCCCTCGGACTGTCCAAGTGGTTCTCACTTATCAAGTGGAATAGTCCGTAGTTATGGTGTCCTATGACCCGAGAAAATGTAGTGGATATACGTACTAGCATTCACTTTGATCCGTTTACCGACTCCATCGAGGGTCATCAGGTGACGAGGTTGGGTGTAGTTTCGAAATACGTAGGAGCAAATACATTGTATTCGGGGATTCACGTTTCGCCTGCGGGTGAAGATATCCTATGTGATCTGATGGGCTAATAGTGCAAAACGTATCTGGATAAAGCAAGAAATGTGTTTCAGGGAAAGGTGTTTTCCTAGTTGCACATATCATGCTACTATTAGTACTCAAAGATAAAATCGCATCGTTATCGAATTAACATGCAACTCTCGATATATTAATGGTTGCAGATTCGATCGGGATATATATGTTGAAGGGACCATACTGTACGCTAACCATGACTAAAAGTTATTGCAGGCACTATCAATGATACCTAAGGGATCATGGGACGATGCTACTAGACGCTCTTACCATGATCTGATGGGTGCAATCAGAAATGACTTCTGATATTCTTGATCAAGGAGTTAATGAAAAGAATGGGGTTAACTAAGGTAAACTCGAATAAGAATAAATGTTATTCTGAATCACATGGAGATGTGAACCCACGGTTAGCTGTATCCCTGAACCATTGAATGTCACACAAGTATCGAATTCTGTGTTCACGTTGAGATAGTCAAATTTCAAAGAGTAGGGATTTGACAATTATAGTCTGATGGAGATCAAACAGGAAGAGTTTATGAGCAAATTCCATATGATGGAAGAAATGGTAGTTAGCATGTTTGCTAAATAAGGAGGAGAGTGAAACTGCCTGTTTTGTGAAGGAGTTCACTAAAACCGGCAGTTGTCCAATATGGTAAATGAAAATTTTGATCTTCAAAATTTTCGATTTTCATTATATGAACAGAACTTGTTGAAAACCAAATTCTGGATTCTGGAGTTTGACAAACTGATCAACCAACTGATACGCGCAAGTACATTCAATAACTGGACTTAATAACTGAAATCAGCTAACTGATCAGTTGGAAACTGATTTATGCTAAAGCATCCTTCAACTGAACATGTCTCGGGAAAGAACGATCAACCGACAAAGAGACATAGAAGATTGCAACGCCGCACTTAAATCAATACAGCTTAGAACAACGCATTTCGGCGAAAGCAGTTAAGACGCCGCATCACAATAAATGAAGGAAAAAATATCCAAGGAATAATCAAGTAAAAAATCAACGGATACAAAGATTCAAATTCATCTTAAGTTACCGTTGGAAAGGAAGCATATAAATAAGTGAACAAAACAGCTGAGAAGAAGAACCATCAACGCATTATTGAAGCTTGCTGTTACGCTGCTAAAATCACAATTCACAGCTCACGTATATCAGATATATCGGTAGCATCTAAAGCTACACTTTGAGCGTTTTAGCACTTTGTAATTCAATCAAGAATATATCAGTTGTGCTAAAATCAGTCACGAACTTATAAAAGCTGTTGTATGCTAAGAGTTTCAGTTTTGGCAGTGTTAAGTCCAAACTGAAGTGGGTCAGTACAAGTCTTGTATTCGATCAAAATCTTTTAGTGGAAATCCTATCCTTGAGATAGAAGGGGTGACGTAGGAGTGATTGAAATCTCCGAACATCCAGAAACAATCCTTGCGTACTTTATTTCAGTTATTTTTCGCAACTACTATTAATTTAACTGATTGTCATTGACCAACAAGATTCCGAGAATCAGTTTGTCACCAAACTGAATTCAAAATTCGAAAAGATTCATTTTAATTGTGAGTGTTTATTCAAACACCCTTCTAAACACTCTTGATACGTTAATCGATCCTATCAGAACTTGTATTCTTGATACATTGGCGCTTTCGGATCGTCGATCGTGATTTTAATGAGTTCGGAATCATTTATTTAGTAAATTTGGAATTTACTAATTAAATGTTGGTGCTAGTGGTGGTGACTACTAACATGTACAAATTCCCATAAATGTTATACAGGAGTCTAGAATTAAATTAACCAATGAGTTGATTTATAAATTAAATAATGTTTATTTAATTTGATTTACATATACATGTATATATTTTATATGATGATATAAAATATGTGTATATGGTATTATTATTATATCATGTATTATTAAAAATTAATAAATACATTATATATTAATTATATGAGAGTTTTAAATATAATGAAATTATTAAACTCCTATTGGGAGAGAGACTTGTAATGAGATCAGGAGTCAGCCCCTATACATGCACCACTAAGACTCATAATTAAAAAAGATAATCTTGCTCACAAATTTTCTCCCTCCCTTTGGAAGAAAAACCCACGGACACAAATTTTGGCCCTCCTAGTTCTTCCACCATCACGCTACCGACGCTACACCGTCTCCGGATTTTGGAAATTCGGAAGCTACAGTCTCAATGCACAAATTGTTTGAATTACTAGTGCAAACCAACAAAGAAAATAATCTCTAATCGTGTACCTGATTAGACGACCAAAAAGAGATCCGTTCGTAGGGAATTACAAGGAGGACTATCTTGTTCATATCGGAATAGTTTGAAGTTCAGCTTTTAATACGTGCAGGTATAATCGCTTAATGCCCTAGGAATGTTTTGTTAAACACACGACGCCCAAGAAAAGTTTTAAACTTCCGCGTGTTGGGTGCGAGAATTCGNTAAACATGCAACACGTGCGCCGATTCACTGTTATATAATAAGCAAAAAAGCCAAGAAAACTTATAATATTCACTTTCGTAAAAAAACATGCATCAGTACTTTAATTAACATATCTTATCCTAATTAATATGCTCAAGTGAGCAAAGCTATGGCAATTCCAACTCAAAGGGAATATATTCCTTGAACAAATGTATACTGTACTATGAATTTTAACCTTTTTTTTGGTCGTCTGTGCTTATACATACATTCTCCAACAAACAAGCCAACACACACTTCAACTCCTGTGCAGTTTGGATTGAGGAACCGGACTTCGTGAATGAATGATCGCAGCAGCAATGGCGAACGACTGCAAAACTGAGAGATTCGACTGAAAATTGATGTAAAACAAGCCGTCGTGTCTATTCACCATTTTCATGACGGGAATAGTCTGTTTTGAACCCTGTAAAAGGATGCCGAATGGTTAGCTCTGAGCTTTACCGCATGAGAACCGCTGATTGATGCGTTTAAAGGACTCGAAATAGTTGACGAAAGTAATCATCTCACAAAAAAAGTAACAAAATAAATGAGGTACGTAGTCAATAGTAAAGTTCTTATGAAGCCATTCGAACTTCTTATACAGATCAACATGGATTCAGAAGTAATATGGTGAGAAACATAATGTCATGTAGGGCTCCTTTACATATTTGAACCAACCCATTACACCTCTTCACTCGGACCATTTGCTCCAATGGTAAGCCGGAGTCGAATTGATATCATGTATCTCTTTGATCCGTAGGATAAGCAGCAAATAAATGAAGCTTAACTGAATTTAACTATGAAATACTATGCGTCTATTTTCGTTTTGCAAGAATGACCAACTCAGTCCATAATAAAAACATTCAAAATTTTTGGATATTTCATGAAAGAAGATAATAGATGGAAGAGTAAGCATACCTGTATGAAGAGATCAGTTGAGTTACATTCTTGTGAATCATCATCTAAGCGGGATAAATCCGTGCAGCTCGACTTGGTGTTGAGAATTGTTAGCGGGCAGCCAATATCCCATCCCCCACAGTCGCACCGGCCACCATTGATCCAACGCTCGATAAGACTCGAAGGGCCACTGTTTATTGTTCTCGGTCCACCATGAAAACCAGCAGGAATAAGAACGTCGATTGTTGTGGAGCGTTGCACAGAATTTTGAGTACATTTGGAGGGCATCGAGTTCTCTAAAGAGGTCTCTAAAGACGTATTATTTCCGGGTTTCTTGAGAAACTTCATTCCCCATCCTCCAAAATCAGCCACCTTACTATTGCCAAAGACATGATCTTTCACGACAATGGCAGCTGACTCAATATCTTGCACGTGCTTACTTTCTGCACCATCCTCGTATTGATCGAAACTTTCCTGTGTTTCTCGAGAAGGGTTTGAAGATGCATCTTCAAGAATAGCACGAGGTGCCTCATTCTTGTAGAATGTTCTGTGCTTATACGAGCGACTAGACCTAAAAACATCCACAACTTTCTTAGTCAGCATCTTGTTCTTCTTAAGTGTGTGATTCGAGGTTTGTATCTTCCCATGATGATCGTGGTTGGAAACAGAAAGAACAAACCGAGTTTCAATGACGTCCGAGTTATCTGAACATAATGTGATTGAATTAGAAACTCGCATCGTGCCAACTTTTTCCAAATAAATTTCACAGGAATTGTTTCCTTTCTTGCCCCCTTTCCTTGAATGGAAAGTGTAAACACAATCCAAAACTTTATCATCTAAAGATTCGACCTTGGACAAGTCGGCTACATAGACCTCTGGCCTATCATCCACGGTGTAAACATAGTGCGGTAGCCCATTCTTCCATGCACATGTTAGCATTCCTTGATACATGGTAGCGGATGTGGAACAAGACGACTGATCTGAGCTACTTGAGTTTGTGCTTGATGTAGAAACAGCCCTTTTGTGAACAGGTTCAGATACATATTTGTCATCGGGAACTGTTACTTTATGAGATGATTTGCTGTTTATTTCATTAGTAGAGGCGAGTAGATCAGGATTAACCGATTCAGTATCAACATGTAAACTTACTTTTCCATCTTCGACACCATTATCTAACGACCCAAATCGTTGAAGCAAAGGGCTTTTCATGATGTTGATCATACTTGAGCTACGGGTAACAGGGTTAAACGTCCATTCACCACTTGAGTTTACCACAACATCCGTTCCAAACGCAAAAGACGGAGATTCAACAGTTAATCTACCCATTTCACACGAACTTCTATTCATACTTTTGGTTAAATTACTTGCATCACAGGACAATGTATCCACTTTTGAGGCGATATTCCAAGCAGCAAACTTACGTATTGACTCGAGGCAACGAAGAGCATACTTCTCATCAAAGTTTGTAATATGCTTAGGAATACTATTATGTAATCCATGAAAGTTTTGAAAGAAGAACTTACTAGGTGTTGCATATATACATGAACTTTGAATGTTTAATATTAGAGTTTGCTCAGGCTCTGGTTTTCTACAGCATTTTCGCGATACAAGAATCCCCCCTTCTACTAATTCAAGATCTTCTGTAGTACAGATCATAGTATTTTCTTCGTTTTCCCCATTGTCTCTCGGGTCGATACTCATGCTCTGTCTTATAGCTTCAAGGGAGAGGTAGTCACTCAAAATCAAATAAAAAGTCCTCTTTTCACTCGTAGCTTCTACTATATACTGATGTAAAATTTAGATCCAAGCAACCTAATACATTACTCATCCCTGAACCAATCTGGAAACATAACAACAAAATCAGTTGGTTTTATTCGGTTTGAAAGAAAATCAAAACAAAACAGCTAAGAAATATGTTTGAATCTCGATTAGAGCGACCGGACTCGATTCATGTTTCAAAATATAGTCAATAAACTCTAGCTGATGAATTTCCATGCACCTGCTTCTGATGAAAATGATTATTATATGCGTAACAAACAATTTGAAATTTATAAAAACATAACCTCTCTTAGATAACAAAAAGATAATTAAATACAGAAACTGACTTTTGACAAATTTCTCTCCAGTAGGTTCCTGTTTATCAACGAGAATCATCTGTATACAGATTAATAAAAAAAAATCTAGATCAAACCTAATCACCAAAATTAAACGCTTAAATCCAGAATCTTGCCAACAAAATACCAATATTTTTAGTAAATTTCCTTTAAGTCAAAAGCAAAAAGACTAAACCATTTCAATAACCATATGACCTCACTTAAATTAATCCATGAAGAATACTAAGAACCCAAAGAATATGGGGAAACGATCACATATATTATATGTCAACATAGCTAAATAAGATAATTTAAGAAACACAACCCACAATAAAGTTGCAAACTTTACACCAAAAAACAACAGTAAAATCATATTACATGCATCATAGATCACGATTCATGTGAACTAATTTCTTCACCAAAAGAACTAGATTTAAGGCTTAAGCATCTTCTTCCAATCCATCCTCAAAAACAGTGAAAAAAACTAAACAAAAAACGTACAAACTCAATTTCAAACCATACCCACAAACTAAAACGTCATTATTATCAAGAAAACGCATCATTTAAGCTCAAAATGCAATTTCTCGAAGGGAAAAAATATGGGTTTCAAAGGAAAAAACTTTACCTACCTTCAAATGAAAGAACCAGAGCATGAGCTGCACCACTCGAATCTTTTCAACCCACAACTAGAAAGAAATTACTGATTTTACACAGAATATAGATTCTGATTCTTCTATAAACAAAAAAGAGAGATAATCCAAGAACAGAAACCAAAAGACTGCAAGAACATATGATTTGAGGAAATGGAAAAAAAAATTTCACTGAATAGTATGGTTATAAATCAACTTATGCCGCGTTTAATCTTGGAAAAAAATTTAATGGTAGGTCCCCCTCGTGCCTGATTCTTGCAAACTTCATGGTCAAATCAAAAGCAAAAAAAAAATTAAATTAAAATTTAGAAAATACACCAAATGGTTAAACCTATATGTACCTTGCATTGTGTGCGTACATGGGATTTGTAAGTGAAAGTGACGGGGTGTTTCTTGATACATTTTTCTATACAAATAATGTTTAGGGAGGCAAAAGATCTTGAAACGAACAATGTTTAGTCCAAATATCGCTTTCTGAATTAAATTTTTTATACTAATTTATAAGATTTTGAAAAGGATTAATAGATTAATTTATGACACAGTCCTATATTGAATATTTTGATGATCATATAATGTAATAAAAATATATAATATCATATTAATGAAATAAAAGGGGTTGAAGGTTGAAAGATGTATGAGCTGTTAGGCATAAGAAGTACAAAATTCACATGCTCATGGGGCCACAGGGAAGCTAACGCCATGAAAAACAAAGCACATATAAAAAGGAAAGACAGAGACAAATAAATAATGGGACCCCTTTTGTTATTTCTCATACACGTGATGTGGTGTGGATACGTATTTTTTGTGATTAATAAAAAGAATAGTTTTTATGTATCGTAAAAATAAAATATTTTTTTGTGATTAGTAAAAAGAATAATCTTTATGTATCGTAAAAATAAAATAGACGATGATATGGCACAACGACGTCTGTATTTATAACGAATTTCAAGATTAAAAAAGATGACTGATCGATGCCTATAAATAGATCATTCATGCATACTTACGAACTCTCTTTCTCGCTTCAATATTTATGTGTGTCTAAGAAAAGTTTTTCGAGTTCAAAGTAATTTTCAAGAGCTCAACTTATCATAATAAGCACATGCTGATATTCATTAATATGATCATTAAGGATCGATTGTGCTTAAAATTTCTTTTGAGAAATCTTTGTGATTGAAAGTAAGAAGTATTTCAAATCATTTTGTTAAGTTTGTGTGGTATACTAAGAGTTTCAATTAGGGAGTATGGTGAGTCTTATTGAAGTAGGCAATTTCAAGATGTTGTAATTGTCAAAATCTTTTAGTGAAATTATTCTTCAAGGGATAATGATAACATATGACTTTTGAAGTTTCCGAACATCCATAAATAAACTTATGTTATTTACTTATAACTTATTCTACCATAACTTTCTATTTAATAACCTAATTGATCACACACTTTAGTCATTTATTGTTCAAAGCTAAATTTCGCACAGTGACAAACTGCTGACTTATTAATATTCAATCGACAAGAATTACATTCCAGTATTGCTAACCCAATCGAAATATTTCGAGAATTTACTTAAATTATTTATTCACCTTATCTAAACCAATCCCCCATCCTAACCCACTTATTAATGGTTGTGGTTATAAAACCAAAGCGTATTTGCAATGGGTGATACGTCTGATTTTTTTTTTTTAAAAAAAAAAACATATAGTTTTAAAAGAAATTGATTTCAGTGTTTAGTTTTTTAGTTTGCTATTTTAATTTCTTTATGGTGTCGGAGATATTTTTTATTTAAAAATAAATAGAATCTCTGGTAGAATATAAATTTCGTAATAAAATTATTTTTTAGAAACCATGAAAATTTAAATTGAAAATACTGATTTTTATACATAACAAAGTGAAAGTTGGTGAATATGTAATTCCCAAAAATAAAAAAATAAAAAAATAAAATGGAACTAAAACGATTTTTTATTTTGGGAAAGTAAAAGTATATTTCCAAAATTGAATAGAAGCTTTGCATTAACTTTTTATGAGGTGTTGTGTTCTATAGAGGCAAGTTAATTCATTCATATTATTTTGCAATAATAGATTTGATTAAGGGTCGCATTTATTGTGACCATCCCTCTTCAAGAAATTAATTGTTTCTTCAATTTTTGAAAGTTTGGGAAAAAATAAATTCATTTTGTAGAAACATAGCATTCTTGGTTGGGGATTGAAAGCCAAATGGAGTATTCAATTATTGAGTTTGTGGGAGGATGATTTTACAAAGATTGCAGATATGAAAAAGTCCAAGATTTGGGATACTTTGAAGGGCACGGGTTGGAATTATTTTAATTTTAAAATAAATATAGAAAATATATATCAAATTTTATTTTATTTTTTTTATTTAAAAATTTATATTTGATGGGTGGGGTTAAAAGATTATTTTTGGCAAAAAAATAAAAATTTGATAGATTATTTATTTAGTTATTTTTATGAAATAAAGAAAGGTGGCCCTTTTTCATATAATTTAATTACCATTTATTGAAAGCCATATATTCAATTATTGAGTTTCATGTGGGCGGATAATTTGAAAAGATACTTTGACGGGCATAAGTTCCAATTATTTTAAAATTTAAAAAATTAATATTTATATAATTGTAGGTCGAAGGATTAATATATAGTTTTTGTTTTAAAAAAAAACCGTAGTATTTAATTGTTGTCAAGATTATTAAACAAAATTCCTTGTAAGCGACCTTTGTATATAAAAATTATTTTGCTAACAATATCCTTTGTACAATGAAATTGTATTTTGTTTGATAGATATTACCCTGGATATGTTGGATGTCTTGAAACTCGAGCGATGCGCAGCAACTTGAATCACGAACAGAGCGAACAACAGTAACAGCAAGTCGAGGCAAGGAAAAAACCTTTTCCGCAAGACGAAATTGCCCGTATCAAAGTGCTATACGTTGGAAGCAATCGTCTCCAAGATACAACGACTTCAATCAAGAATTTGTAGCACTACAAACTCTTGAACACAACGAACAAAAAATACGCAGAGCTTGTAAGTATTTTTTTGGAGAATAATATTGCAGCAATATGACAAGAGGAGAGACAGCAAAAATTCAGCAACTTTGGACAATGGTTGGAGGGATTATTTATAGATGATCATCGGTTGCGTTGAGGAGACACGTTTCTCCAGACCGGATGCTTCGAAGAGACACATTTCTAGGCAAAGGACACATGATTTGGTGGAAAAGCAGCCTGGAGCAGGTGCAAACATAGCCAAGAGATGCACACACTGATTGGTGCCTTCGGAATCAGCGCCTCGCGCGCGGCTGCGTGACATTACGCGCTGCCGCGCGGACAGAACATGTATAGCAAAGCGCGCGCGCCTGTGCGAGAACCTGCGCGTCCGCACGCAACGTTCTGCCATCCCGCACAGGAACTCGCGCGCACCCGCGCGAGATTCGGCGCAACCACGCGCAATGTTCTGTTCGAATGACCAAAATCCAGAACCAAGCGCGCATTATGTGGCGCACCCGCGCGCACATCTCTGTTCTGAAGGCCTTCCTAATCTCTCATCTTGGCGCGATAAAATTTAATTTCAAACAAATTTTGTCCAAAAAGATTAATATTGGTCAAAGACCATACCACGCCACGCCGAGCCGGCCGGGCGCGCGCGCGTGTTTAATACACCTAGACATAGCTCACTAGCGTCTTCCCCCGTCTAAAAACTTCTGGTACCCCTTGGGGCCCAAACCCCTAACTCAAACTTAGAGTTAATAAGGAAGACTTCACTTGTCTATTTTTACAATGTGGGACAATTCTCACTTCCTTTACCCATTTAACAACTCTTCATTATTCATTTATCCAACATATTTTATAAAGTATTTGTTCAATTATAATTTTTACAGAAATTCCATGCATAGCTTGGTAAATAAACACTTTTTAAAATATATTTTTTTATATATATAAATATAAGTTAACTTTGATATCCATTTTTCATATGATTTTTAGCCCTTATTATTCAGAGAGACTTCACACACACACACACATACACACACGTATATATATAGTTTTGATATGATCCACGTCCATAGTGCACATTTATGTGAATTTTAATGATGTGTCACTCACATATTGGATGTGATAAAATATAGAAAATCACATATTTAATATGTGAATGTCACATCAACGGTACTTAAATAAATACACATAGTGTGTGTACAACATATCAAAACGTTATACATATATATAAGGGCCGATCTTAGGTCCTCTAGGTCCCTAGCGAAAAAAAATTTGAGCCCTTTGTAATTATATAAAAATAATAATAATAATAATAATAAAATCAATGTTATAAAATTAATTAAGTAAATTTGCTTTAAATCCCCCAACCTAACTTAAATATGCATTCAGTCACTAACAGAAAAATTACGTGTTTGTACTATTTGATCCACACAAACAAAATGTTTGCATTCTCTGAGCTCACGTCTCTTTTATTTGATAAAAATCGATACAAAAAATCGATATTATTATATGAAATATATAAAACAAGTATTAATATTAATGCCAAATTTATCTTTTAATATGAAAATCGATACAAAATATTAAAAGTATGATACTAGTATATGATGTAAGAAAAAATAGATATTTATGTAAAAAATTATGTCTAGACGGCCGCCTAAGTCTTTAGCAGTTACATGGTGAATGGCTACCCTGCCTATTACTTTTTAGAACATCAGAGTTGTGAAACTTAATTAAACTTTCTTTTAGTTTGTTTGTGATATTAACAACTCAGTCTATTAATTATTTGAAAATTTGTTAACTCCAGCGGAGGCCTATGCGGCAGCACTGTCACTCTCCGAAATCGAGACGTGTCATCAGCACTGTTTAACAATTTAAAATCGTATAACAACAAGCCATGTAATATATAAAATAGCCAAAAGTCAGTCTATTACATAAATCATATCATTGTCTTTACAAAACTTGAACGGAATGTGGAAGCATAAAAATAATAAAACGAATTAACATGACTGGTCTTATTATGACTTGGCATCTTCACCATCTCCATAAGTATTCTTGTTCTTCTTCCTCAATTTGTTCTTTGTTCTTATCTAATAGTAGGAAGTAAGGGGTGGGTATTTGGAGAAATACTCAGTAAATAGGGGTTGATCGTGCAGAACACTTATCAAAGATACATATACAAATAAATTATCATTATTCAATAATAAGCATGCTGAATCCAATACAAACAAAATACGAACATAGCACTGAAAATCATTTCTTTTTTCCATGGTCTACTTCACTCTCCTATATGTTACTCCTCTAAGGAGCGATGCCAAATAAACAGTTATTATATCCCGTCACATCAGGGCCATATCAAATCAAATATCGGAATTTCTTTTGCCACTTCTTGCTTGGCTCTTTACAGTGCATTTCAAATAATTCAAAACTGCTTCGAATATCATAGTTAATAGCAAGTAACAAACGGGTTTCAAAGATAGCATATCAAATAGGAACATATATGTCATGTCGATCGAATTTTCGAAATCACATGTAATTGAATTTTTATAAAAATTTTAAGCCCACTTAAAATATAAGTGTGCAAACTTAATACAAAAACCCACTTACTTGATTATTTTCTTAAAAAAAGAAGAGGGAAGAACAACTAAAAAGCCGAACACGAAAGCTGCTGGATTGCCTCGAACTTGGCTTTTTGCAAAGTTTCAAGATGGCATAAACTTGGCTTCAAGATGCCGCTGAAATATCGTAATTCCAGCAGCAATTCTTGTTTGATATATAACACACTTTGAAGGTCGAAAATTGCAAAGATTTGGTGATGTTTTGGTGGTGTTTCCCCTCAACCTTTGGTCAGTATTTATAGGTGAAATGATCAGCTGAATAGGCAGTTGTTACCACTCAATAATGACTGTTAATGGACCTTAAATTAGCTGTTATAACTCCTCCAAACCAGCTGCTTATGTCTATTTAAATTTTCGAATTTTGAAGGCTACATGGCTTGTATTTTAAGGCTGCTGAACAATGGGTCAAATAACCTTCAACCCCCTTTTATTGTGTTGTTACATCTTGACAAATTCAACTTAGAATGATGGTGATTAAATGGAGGGAGTACATTTTGTACATTTATTCATGATTAATTAGTGCGGCTCGCGCCAATAATTTTTGTCGGCAAAAGTGGGAGGGGGGACCAGTCAAAGAAAATGAAATAAAACGTGGGCTGCATCTGTTGAACAAATTGAAATTTCGTGGAAATTTCAAAAGACGCGTTTTATACGCGTCTTCACACTGACAGAGGCTCTATAAATAGAGCTCTCCCCTTCATTTTCAAATCATCCCATCTTCGAGTTTTCTCTCATCTAATAGCATTTGAGTGCTCAGTTCTATAATATTTGTGAGGTGTTTGTTCTCCTGTATTAAGAGAGTGTGTGTTCTCTTTGGAAACACAGTGAGTGAGTTGTACACCACAAAATATTATAGTGGAAATTCTTTTTATCTTACCCGTGGTTTTTATCCTAATAATTTTTATGTTTTTCCTCGTAAATCTCGGTGTCCAGTTTATTCTTTATTTTCGGATTTTATTATCTCAAATTACCGCAAGTGGAACCAACAAGTGGTATCAGTGCCTTGGTTTAAAATTTCTTAAAATTCTGAGTATGCTCTGTGGTTGCAGCCTAGACTGATCTTCCACATCAGAAAAGATTTTTTGAGATTTTTTTATTTAAGGCGGGATTATTTTGTCCAGTCTACTAATATTGTTGTAGACATAATGGCGGGAAGGTACGAGATAGCAAAGTTCAACGGAAGCAAATTTATGCTGTGAAAAATAAAGATACAAGCAGTTTTAAGAAAGGATAATTGCTTGGCGGCTATTGGAGATAGACCGGTGGAAATTACGGATGATGGAAAGTGAAATGAGATGAATGTCAGCGCTGTTGCCAATTTACACTTGGCTATAGCAGACGAAGTATTGTCAAGTATCTCTGGGATAAAAACAGCAAAGGTTATCTTGGATACTCTGACAAAGATGTACGAGGTCAAGTCGCTACACAACATGATTTTCCTAAAGAGAAGGCTTTATACTCTTCGGATGGCGGAATCCTCATCGATGACCGACCATATCAACACACTGAATACTCTATTTCCCCAACTCACTTCCATGGGGCATAAAATATGGGAAAATGAACGTGCGGAGCTTCTACTTCAAAGTCTACCAGATTCATATGATCAACTTATCATCAACATTACCAACAATATTCTTATGGGCTTTCTAAGATTCGACAATGTCTTAACTGCGGTTCTCGGAGAAGAAAGCCGACGCAAGAACAAGGAAGATAGGTTGGTAACATCGAAGCAGGTAGAGGCTTTACCGATGATAAGAGTAAGATTTATGGACCGTGACTCCAGTGGGAGCCAAAGACAAGGTAGATCAAAATCGAGAAGTAAGAAGAAAAATATTTACTGATTTAAATGTGGCGGTAAAGCGCACTTCAAGAAAGAGTGTACGAGTATCGACAAGAGTTCTCAAGGAAATGTGGCCAGTACTTCAGGCAGTGGTGAAATATTATTCAGCGAAGCGACAACAGTTGCAGAAGACAGACACAAATTTTGTGACACATGGATTATGGATCCAGGAGCGACGTGGCACATGACATCTCGGAGAGAATGGTTTGATCATTATGAACCAGTCTCAGGAGGATCTGTATTCATGGGAAATGATCATGCCTTGGAAATCGCTGGGGTCGGTATTATCAAAATTAAAATGTTTGATGGCACCATACAGGAGGTACAACATGTGAAAGGACTGACGAAAAATCTTTTGTCCTTGGGGCAATTGGATGACATCGGGTGCAAAACTCGTATCGAGAATGCCATGGGATCATGGCGCTTGTGGTTATGAATGCGGAAAAAGTTGCTACAAATCTGTATGTACTTTTGGGAGTAACACACAAAGAGGCAGAACTAGATGTTGCATCAATTGGTTCAGGAGAAGAATTAACAGTGTTATGGCATAGAAAGCTCGGGCATATGCCAGAACGAGGGTTAAAAATTCTCTCAGAACGGAAGCTGTTGCCGGGACTTACAAAAGTGTCACTACCCTTTTGTGAGCATTGTGTTACAAGTAAACAACATAGATTAAAGTTTGACACTTCTACTGCCAGGAGCAAAAGCATATTGGAGCTGATTCATTCGGATGTTTGGCAAGCACCGGTTGTATCCCTAGGAGGAGCGAGATACTTTGTCTCGTTTATTGACGATTTCTCTAGGAGATGTTGGGTGTATCCGATCAAGAAGAAATCAGATGTTTTCCAGATCTTCAAAGATTTCAAAGCGCGGGTTGAACTTGATTCAGAAAAGAAAATCAAGTGTCTGAGGACTGAAAATGGAGGAGAATATACCAGTGACGAATTTGATGCATTTTGTCAATATGAGGGCATCAAAAGACAATTCACGACGGCTTACACACCTCAACAAAATGGAGTGGCGGAGCGGATGAACAGCACCTTGTTGGACAGAACAAGAGCTATGTTGAGGACTGCGGGTCTAGACAAGTCATTTTCGGCGGAAGCAGTCAAAACCGCTTGTTATATTATCAATCGTTCTCCTTCAGTGGCGATTGATCTGAAGACTCCGATGGAGATGTGAACTAGGAAGCTGACATATTATTCTCATTTGCATACATTTGGAAGTCATGTGTACGTTCTGTACAATGAGCAAGAAAGATCGAAGTTGGATTCGAAATCCAGAAAATATATCTTCTTGGGTTATGCTGATGGAGTAAAGGGGTTTCGCTTGTGGGACCCTACTGTCCACAAGCTTGTCATCAGCAGGGATGTTATCCTCGAGGAAGATAAAGTAAAGGGAGACAAAGACACACCGAATTCAAAAACTACTATATTTCAGGTGAAAAATAAGATAGACGAATGTCAAGTTTCTTGTGAAGCAGTACCAGAGCACGAAGAACAAGAACATGTTGAGTATGAAATTTCCAATGTGAGGCAGTCAACTCGAGACAGAAGACCACCAGGTTGGCTTTCAGATTATGTAACTGAAAGCAACATTGCATATTGTATATTATCAGAGGATGGTGAGCCATCGAGTTTCCACGAGGCGACTCAAAGCTCGGATATATCCTTGTGGATGATAGCAATGCAAGAAGAATTGGAAGCATTAAACATGAACCAAACTTGGGATCTTGTTACACTACCACGATGGAGGAAAGCCATTGGAAACAGATGTGTCTATAAGATCAAGCGTGATGACAATAACCAAGTGGAGCGGTATCGTGCTAGATTGGTGGTAAAAGGGTATGCTCAGAAAGAAAGAATTGACTTCAATGAGATATTTTTTCCTGTGGTTTGGCTTACAACAGTCAGAGTAGTGTTGGCATTGTGTGCGGTGTTTGACCTACATCTAGAACAACTAGATGTGAAAACGGCGTTTCTTCATGGAGATCTTGAAGAAGAAATTTATATGTTGCAGCCTGAAGGATTTGCGGAAAAAGGCAAAGAGAACTTGGTTTGCAGGTTGAACAAATCTCTGTACGGTCTCAAACAGGTGCCGAGGTGTTGGTTCAAGAGATTTGATTCCTATATCATGAGCCTTGGATACAACAGACTGAGTGCAGACCCTTGTACGTATTTCAAGAGGTCTGGTTATGATTATATCATTTTGCTGTTGTATGTGGACGTCATGTTGATAGCAGGCCCCAACAAAGATCATGTCCAAGGATTGAAGGCACAGTTGGCTAGGGAATTTGATATGAAGGACTTGGGACCAGCAAAAAAGATTCTAGGGATGCAAGTTCACCGAGACAGAAGTAACAGAAAGATTTGGCTTTCTCAGAAAAATTATTTGAAGAAAGTCTTGCAACGCTTCAACATGCAAGATAGTAAGCCAATTTCGACCCCTCTCCCTGTTAACTTCAAGTTATCCTCCGAGATGTGTCCTAGCAGTGAAGCAGAGAGGATTGGGATGTCTCGAGTACCATATGCATCAGCAGTGGGAATTTTGATGTTCGCTATGATCTGTACAATACCGGACATTGCTCAAATAGTGGGAGCAGTTAGTCGGTAATGGCGAATCCTGGACGAGAGCATTGGAGCACTGTTAAGAGGATCCTTAGATACATCAAGGGTACCTCGAATGCTGCATTATGTTATGGAGGATCAGATTTTATACTCAGGGGCTATGTCGATTCAGATTATGCATGTGATCCTAATAAGAGGAAATCTACTACTGGTTATGTGTTTACACCTGCAGAAGGAGCAGTAAGCTGAGTTTCAAAACTGCAGACAGTCGTGACGTTATCTACCACGGAGGCAGAATATATGACAGCTACTCAAGCTTGCAAGGAGGCAATATGGATTAAAAGGTTATTGGAAGAGATCAGACACAAACAAGAGAAAATATCTTTGTTTTGTGACAGTCAGAGTGCCTTGCACATTGCAAGGAATCCAGCCTTTCATTCCAGGACGAAACACATTGGAGTGCAATTTCATTTTGTGCGAGAAATAGTAGAGGAAGGAAGTGTGGATATGCAGAAGATATATAAAAAAGATAACATAGCTGATTTTCTGATCAAGCCAGTGAACAGTGATAAGTTTGAGTGGTGTAGATCCTCAAGTGGCTTAGCAGAAACGTAAGCAGCAGGGAATGACAAGATTGAAAGGATGTGTGGAGATGTGTTTGATTCTCAATCAAATCTCCAAGTGAGAGAAATGTCGGCAAAAGGGGGAGGGGGGACCAGTCAAAGAAAATGAAATAAAACGTGGGCTGCATATGTTGAACAAAATGAAATTTCGTGGAAATTTCAGAAGACGCGTTTTATATGCGTCTTCACACTGACAGGGGCTTTATAAATAGATATCCCCCTTCATTATCAAATCATCCCATCTTCGAGTTTTCTCTCATCTAATAGCATTTGAGTGCTTAGTTCTATAATATTTGTGAGGTGTTTGTTCTCATGTATTAAGAGAGTGTGTGTTATCTTTGGAAACACAGTGAGTGAGTTGTACACCACAAAATATTATAGTGGAAATTCTTTTCATCTTGCCCGTGGTTTTTACCCTAATAATTTTTATGGGTTTTCCACGTAAATCTCGGTGTCCAGTTTATTCTTTATTTTCGTGTTTTATTATCTAAAATTACCGCAAGTGAGACCAACAATTTTTGCTAATTATCAAATTCCATTTTAACTTTGTATTCAACCAGTAATTAATTACATGGTTTTCACGTGAAATTAATTCAGTTTTATAAATAATATTTGAAACATATATATACTTGACTTAATATCTAAAAGCAATTTGAAGTAGTTTTAGGAGACGTTGAAATGCTGAAGACAATTCAAAAGTCAAAAGTACTGCTTTTGGACTTTAGTAAAATTAATTATTTTCTGCTTTCTAAAAAAAGTTCAAAAAACACCAAGATGCTAAAAAATATATTTGAAAATTATATATTTAAAATACATCGAAAAAAGTTCTATAACTGGATCGCAAACATAAACACAGGAAGACGATGGAACTGAACTAGCTTAGGCTCTTTCCTTGCCGCACTTTCTCATTCAAACACTACTAATATTTCGAAGAAAAATATTTGAGTAACGAAAGAAATTATATATCTCACAAATATATTTTTATCGTTTTACGAAAATTTATAGTTAGATTTTTTGTAATACGCGAAAATTAAACTATTGATCATGACTTTGATATCGGTTGAAAGTTTATTATTTTATCAAAAATTATAGTTAATGATAACAATGCAACTCAAAATTTTAAACAATATATTAATCCAAACATCAAATGATAATTTCTTTCCTTGAAGGCTAGAATAGACAATTATCGTACTCGACATGATTTATAATTTAAGTATTTTTTTAAAAACCATTGATGATGATACACTATTAACATTAATATTTCGATATCCGTATTTGTCTTAAATGGGGGACGCGACAACGACTAACTACAGTTGTCGAGAAAATAATTTGAAAATTATATAATTTTAATTCATTTTACTTTTTTTTTTTTAAATCCTAAGTATGCATTGCCCATCAACTGTTTGGGTACATAAATACAAATAAATGATGAGTATGTATCTTGTAATATGGTCTCATTGATATTTTTTTAGTGAGATATAAAATTCCGATCCATAATTAAAATGAAAAATAATACTTTTATCATAAAAACTAATATTTTTTGACGAATCAGATCAGATTGTAAATGCATATCATAAAATTGATCCGTGAAACCATCTTATAATAGTATTTGTGGATTGAGAATAGTTTTTTTTCATCAAATTTAAGTTTTTTTTGGCTAGAATTAGGTATGGCATGTGGAAAACACATTGACTATTACTCGAAATTAAATAAAATCTAAAAGAATATTAAAGTTGTTGCCAATAGAAATATATATAAAGTTGTCTCCTTGTGATGTGGTTTATTATTATCCATTAATTTGATTATCCACCTAATTTGAAGAGGAATCTAATCTAAACTAAACTAGAGAAACATGTGAATATTAGAAAAATTGTTACATTTTATTATCCACCTAATTTGATAATGTTATCAAAAAAAAAAAAATTCCCAAAAAAATTAACTTTTTATTTATATTTAAATTGAAAACTTCAAAATTCATTGTACCATTATTTAAAGTTTTTTTTTTGCATATGTTGTAAAATTGGGTTGGCCATTATATTCAAATATAGTGCATGATTCAAGATTTTAATTGGTTTATTGTGCTTTATCTAAAGTTCCACTTTTCTAGTGTATCCATCACTAGTTATCCTTTTGTAATTTTAAAAATGTTTAACCTTTTGTTAAGATATACCAAACTTTTTACAAATATTTATAGGACTTCAATATTTATTATTGTTGTTGTTATAATAATAATAATGATAATATAATATACTCAATTTATTTCCAAACGGAATTTTCAATTATTACATCACAAACACAATCTATATATGCAATTTGAAATAATAAATTTTTTAAAAAAAAAGATAGAGAGACTAAAACACAATTTGAGATTTTCTTTTAAAAAAAAAAAAGACAAAAAGAACATGGCACCATTTTAATCTCTCAGTATATCTCTTAAAAGATAATTTAACATATCTTTATCCGTGAGACAAGTCAATCCTGCTCATATTTATAATAATAAATAATATTTTTGACATAAAAAATAATATTTTTTTATGAGTGACTTAATTAAGAGATTCGTCACACGAATACGTTAATACGTCTCAATTTTTTTTGTTTTTTGTAATATCTATTATAGAGATTTTTAATAAATAATAATTCAAACAATGAAAGTAAACAAGAAACATAGTAAAACGTGCCTCTCGATTAGTATGTGTGTGTCTATAT